>NC_072731.1:80028691-80149109 GCF_026930045.1 Uloborus diversus | reverse complement strand
GATCGAATAACGCTCCTAACGTCATCAAAAATTAAACTTGCACCACGTCATGATAATTTGATAATACGTTTTGGTTAATTTAAAATGCAGAGAAAGGTTTTATCGTGACAAGACTGAACTGGATCCGGTAACTCAACTGTTTTACTGGTAAAACAGCCATTTTAAGAGAATGAAGAAACAAAAAAATGGTCAACAATGAACGCTAGCTACTGGAGTTTAGGGTCAGTGTTGGGCATTAATCAACTAAATCCTCTATCGACTAAAGTAATCTGACTCCCATTTAGTTCAGACTAATATTTTAAAAATTTAATTCAATTGCAGACGAAGATTAACGTTAGTTTAAACTAACTCGTTAGTTGACTAAAAAAACTAATTTAGTTCAGATTGATTTAGTTCAGATTAAATTAATCAGATTGAATTTAATCAAACTAATTTAATCAGATTGATTTAGTCAACTAAAGTAATCAGATTAAATTTCGTCAGATTAAAATTTAAACTAAATCTAATCAGATTGAAATAAATCTACACTGTTAAAACTACAGATTGCGTTTGGATTCTTTAAGGGGTTCCTTTCTCTTCTCCCCCCCCCCCCAATGAATATTAAGTAGCTCCTAATGTGTTACGGGGGGGGACATTGGGGGTTGGGGGGCTGCCCCCCTTACCGATTTAAGACCTTAAAAAATCAATAATTTTTAATAACATCCCCTTTGGAGTGACGCAGTTTGCAACATGACCCACACTACCCCCCCCCCCCCCGTCCCCCATTTGGTATACAATACTGCTTTTGGTCTTCTTTATCTTTTATCTTCTTTATCTTTACTAATAATAAAGCTGAAAGTCTCTCTCTCTGTCGGGAGGATGTCTGTAGGATGTCTGGATCTCTGTGACGCGCATAGCGCCTAGACCGTTCGGCCGATTTTCATGAAATTTGGCACAAAGTTAGTTTGTTGCATAGTGGTGTGCACCTCGAAGCGATTTTTCAAAAATTCGATTTTATGAATTTTCTATTAAAATTTTAAGCCCTTTTTCACATAAGATTTAATAATAATAAAGCTGAAATTCTCTCTGTTCGGAGGATGTCTGTAGGATGTCTGGATCTCTGTGACGCGCATAGCGCCTAGACCGTTCGGCCGATTTTCATGAAATTTGGCACAAAGTTAGTTTTGTTGCATAGTGGTGTGCACCTCGAAGCGATTTTTCGAAAATTCGATTTTGTTCTTTTTCTATTCCAATTTTAAGCCCATTTTTCACAGAAATTTTATAAAATGGGAAAGAATTTGTTCTGAAAATTATCTTTCTTTATCTTTCTCCTTTTCTTTTCTTTTTAAATAACAAACCTGAAAGTCTCTCTGTATGGATGTTTGGATCTCTGTGACGCGCATAGCGCCTAGACCGTTCAGCCGATTTTCATGAAATTTGACACACAATTAGTTTGAAACATGGGGGTGTGCACCTCGAAGCGATTTTTCGAAAATTAAATTTTATTTATTTTCTATTAAAATTTTAAGCCCTTTTTCACTATCTTTAATAATAATAAAGCTGAAATTCTCTCTGTCCGGAGGATATCTGGATGTCTGGATCTTTGTGACGCGCATAGCGCCTAGACCGTTCGGCCGATTTTCATGAAATTTGGCACACAGTTAGTTTGTTGCATAGTGGTGTGCACTTTGAAGCGATTTTTTCGAAAATTCGATTTTTGTTCTTTTTCTATTCCAATTTTAAGCCCATTTTTCACAGAAATTTAATAAAATGGGAAAGAATTTGTTCTGAAAATTATCTTTCTTTATCTTTCTTTTCTTTACTTCTTTATGTTTCTCCTTTTCCTTTCTTTTTAAATAACAAACCTGAAAGTCTCTCTGTATGGATGTTTGGATCTCTGTGACGCGCATAGCGCCTAGACCGTTCAGCCGATTTTCATGAAATTTGACACACAATTAGTTTGAAGCATGGGGGTGTGCACCTCGAAAGCGATTTTTCAAAAATTCGATTTTATTAATTTTCTATTAAAATTTTAAGCCCTTTTTCACAGAATCTTTACTAATAACAAAGCTGAAAGTCTCTCTGTCTGGAGGATGTCTGGATGTCTGAATCTCTGTGACGCGCATAGCGCTTAGACTGTTCGGCCGATTTTCATGAAATTTGGCAAAGTTAGTTTGTATCATGGGGATGTGCACCTCGAAGCGATTTTTCGAAAATTCGATGTAGTTCTTTTTCTATTCCGATTTTAGGAACAAAATTATCATAAGATGGACGAAATTACCATAACGTGGAACCATAACATGGGCATAAGCCAATTGGCGATAAAATTCACCATACATTATTTGTAAATATACAGGCGGACCAAAAGACCTTTTAATTTTCTATTACGGGCAAAGCCGTGCGGGTACCACTAGTACTGGAATAAAGGCTTGATTTTTTTCATATCCAGATAGCCGATGCCTATTCCCTATTGCAGTTACTTATATGAAGGGATGCCCCCCTCTCAAAAAGAAATTCACTCCACTCAAATTATGGGGGGTGGTTAAAAACGCGAAAATTTTCCAAAAACAAACCTTAAAATTTTGAAGTCTGCGCCCACCCGCCCCACTAATTCCCCCCCTCCCCCTGTAGGCCACACCACTTCTGATCTTATTCGAATAAAATGCTTGAATTTTTTTATCCAGATGGCCGATGCTTGTTCTGTTTCAAAGTAACTTAATTAAGGGGATACCCCCCTTAGATTGAACCCCTCCTCAAATTACGGGGGAAGGGGACTCCCCCCAAAAAAACATAAGTACAAATTTTTTTCAAAAACAAGCGCTTAAAATTTTAAGTTTGAACCAACCTCTCCACTGACCACGCCCCCCCCCCCCCTTCCGTAGACCACACTGCTTCTGGTTTTATTGGAATAAAATGCTTGAATTTTTTAAATCCAGATGGCTGATGCATGGTCTGTTTCTGAGTAACTTACGTAAGGGGATACCCCTCCTTAAATAAGAAAGTCTCTCATATTCTGGGGGGCTCCCCCACCTTGAAAAAACCTATTAAAACACGAAAATTTTTCAAAAACAAACCTTACAAATTTGAAGTCGGCGCCACGGACCCCGTTAGTCTGGATCACCGGATAATCCGGCTCGATCGATTTGACCGATTTCCCTTTACATTTAAAGAGCGATCGTAAAAATTCCATAATAATTATTTATTTAACCCTCTCACGGGCAAGACCGTGTTATGCCGTTGATTGAGTTCCATTTTCTTCGCAATGCAACTTTTGAATCAATTTGTTTTACTCGATAGGGAAAAAATTGAACTGTCACAGGAGAAGATTACAGACTTTGTAATAACAAAGTAGACATGTTTACTGTTTATTTGTAATTCTATGTGTTTCCTTTTAAGGTGATTTTCAGTGAGTATGTTTTATTTTGTTTTGTTTTTTTCATTCTCCGGATTTTCGATATTCCGGATTGGGTCGGATTCCAATTAATTCAAATTATCGAGGTTCTACTGTAATGCCCCCCCCCCCAACCACCAAAAAAAAAATCAAAAAGATTATTACATTTTCTCATGGTTTCGATATTTTTTTGTATTTTTCAAGCAAACGTTCAAAATTTTCCCCGCGGGGGGGGGGGGGGGGAGCGGGTCATGACCTTCATGACCCCTCTTTGTATCTGCAATTGACATACACTTGGACATAAAAATATACATCTGTACACCAATATACTCGGGATAACAAGTTACACTTATATACTCGTATATACACGTATTTACTTGTGTTTGCACGTACTTTGATGTACATACACGTGGCAAATATAAAATTAGTGTGTAAACGTATATACTCGGATTAACACGTTTACATACGTGTATACACGCACATACTCGTATATACACGTACTTACTCGTATATACACGCATTAACTCGTGTATGCATCATAAATATGTATTTTAACTTACAAATACAAATGTACGTCTGTACACGAGTATACTCGGGTTTAAACAAGTATCTATACGCATATTCTCGTCTGTACACGTACATACTCGAAAATACAAGTATTTTTTCTTATATGCACGCATGAATATATATATACACGTTTAAAAGCTAATTTACCTCTGTACACGAGTAGACTTGGGGTAACACGTATCTATACGCATATTCTCGTGTGTACAAGTACACACTCGTATATACACGTATTTACTCGTGCAAAAATGCATAAATATGCATATACGCGTAGAAATACAAATGTACCATTGTACACGAGTATACTCAGATTAAACACGTATCTATGTCTTTTTTCGTGTGGAATCGCACTTACTCGTTTGTACACGTATTTTCTCGTATATGCATGCATAAATATGTATATAAACGTTTAAATACAAATTTACCTTTGTACGCGAATTTAGTCGGGTTAACACGTATCCGTACACAAATTCTAGTATGTACACGAACATACTCGTATATACAAGTATTTACTCGTGTTTGCACACATAAATAAGTATACAGGATGTCTCAGTATAGCGTTTACTTTCAGGGCAGATACAGTGCACCTAGACGCGATAGTGACGACACAAAGCGCGAGACAGGGCACGATTAAGAGGAGAAAACATGTTTATTGTTTTTAATGCAGCAAAATTACTGCTAAGATTTTTCTGGTGCATACAGCAGATGTTGCTACGTAAACCGAAGCATCAGATGACGGTGCATGCGCACACGTGGTTTTTGTTCCACCAGGAAGTCCGGGACCCGCCCGGTATTTTTGCTAAATTTCGATATTACGGGCGGGGTCGTAATTTCGAACACCTTCTTTGATGATGATCGTTGGCCCCTTAATTTTATTTTTCCTTAGTTTTTGCTGTACTAAAGATTCTGAACACGTTCTCTTCTCTTATTCGTGTTTTTGTCTTTTTGGTGATTGGTGTTGTCACTACCGCGCCAGGAAAGTGTTTCCGACCATGCATTGCGATGTGTTTCCCCCCGTCTAGGTGTACTCTATCTGCCCTGAAAGTCTGTAAACGCTGTACTGATCAACATTGTGTACACTTAGAAGTTTGAATATAAATCCGTGCACTAATAGACTCGGGAAATGCGTATTTATACGTAAAATTTCGTGTTTACACTTACGAACTCGTATATACACATATTTACTTCTGTTTGCACGTAGAGATACAAAATTCCTGTAGACACGAATATACTCAGGTTAACACGTACAGCTCCGTATATACACGTACACACTCGTATATACACGTACTTACTCGTATATACACGTACTTACTCGTATATACATGTACTAACTCGTGTATGCACGCATAAATATGTATTTTAACCAAAAATACAAATGTACCTCTCTACTCGAGTATAATCGGGTTAAACACGTATCTATACGCAAATTCTTGTGTGTGCACGTACATACTCGTATATACTTGTATTTTCTCATGTATGCACGCATAAAAATGTATATGCAATCTTAAATACAAATGTACCTCTACACACGAGTATACTCGGTGTAACATTTATCTATACGCATATACTCGTGTGAATACGTGCATACTCGTATTCTCTTATATGCACGCATAAATATGTATATATAAAGCAAATTTCTCTGTACATGAGTATATTCGGGTTAACAAGTATCTATACACATATTCTCTCGTGTGTTCACGTACATACTCGTTTATACACGCATTTATTTATGTATAAACGCACAAATATGCATATACACATAGAAATACAAATGTACCATTGTACACAAGTATACTCGGGCTAAAAAAGGAACCTAGACATCTATTCTCGCTTGTACACGAACTTACTCGAATATACACGTATTTTCTCGTATATGCATGCATAAATATGTATATATACGTTTAAATATAAATTTACCTCTGTTCACGAGTATACTCGGATTAAACACGTATCCATACGTATATTTCTTTGTGTACACGTATATACTCGTGTATACATGTATTTACTCGTGTATGCACAAATAAATTTGTACATACACTTAGAAATTAAACATATCTCCGTGAACGAATATACTCGGGATAACACGTATTTTTTACGTATAAACTCGTGTTTATAAATATGTATCGTATATACACATATTTACTTGTGTTCACACGTACTTGTAGGTATATACAACGTAGAAATACAGAATTCCTGTATACATGAATATCGTCGAGTCAACACGTATATACACGTATATGTACAAAAATATTCGTATGTACACGTACTTACTCGTATATACACGTATAACTCGTGCATGCACGCATAAATATGCATTTTAACATACAAGTACAAATGTACCTCTGTACACGAGTATACTCGGGTTAAACACGTATCTATACGCATATTCTCGTGCGTACATGAACATACTCGTATATACTCGTCTTTTCTCGTATATGCACGCATAAAAGTGCATGTACTAGATTAAATACGAATTCACCTCTGTGCACGAGTATACTCGGGTTAACACGTATCTATATGCATATTCTCGTGTGTACTCGAACATACTTGTATATACACGTACTTTCTCGTATATGCATGCTTAAATATGTATATAAACGTAGAAATACTAATGTAGCTCTTTACACGAGTATACTCGGGGTAACACATATCTATAACGCATATTCTCATGTGTACACGTATATACACGTATCTTCGCTTGTGTGCACGCATAAATATGTATATACACAATTAAAAGCAAATTTACCTCTGTACACGAGTATACTCGGGGTAACACGTATCTAAACGCATAATCGTGTGTACACGTACATACTCGTATATACACGTATTTACTCGTTTATAAACGCATAAATATGCACATACACGTAGAAATACAAAATGTGCCATGTTACACACGAGTATACTCGGGTTTAAGAAGTATCTATAAGACTATTATCATGTGTGCACGTACTTACTCGTATATACACGTGTTTTCTCGTATATGCATGCATCGATATGTAAATACACGTTTAAATAGAAATTTACCTCTGTACACGAGTATACTCGGGGTAACACGTATGTATAAGTATATTCTCGTGTGTACATGAACATACTTGTATATACAAGTACCGTCTCGTATATGCACGCTTAAATATATATATATAAATGTAGAAATACAAATGTACCTCTTTACACGAGTATACTCGGAGTAACACGTATCTATACGCATACTCTCATGTGTACACGTATATACACGTATCTTAGCTTGTGTGTACGCATAAATATGTACATACACAATTAAAAGCAAAATTACCTCTGTACACGAGTATACTCGGGATAACACGTATCTATACGCTTAATCGTGTGTACAATACGCATATTCGTGTGTACACGTACATACTCGTATATACACGTATTTACTCGTTTATAAACGCATAAATATGCACATACACGTAGAAATACAAATGTGCCATGTTACACGAGTATACTCGGGTTAAAGAAGTATCTATAAGACTATTATCATGTGTGCAAGTACTTACTCGTATATACAGGTGTTTTCTCGTATATGCATGCATCGATATGTTAATACACGTTTAAATAGAAATTTACCTCTGTACACGAGTATACTCGGGGTAACACGTATGTATAAGTATATTCTCGTGTGTACATGAACATACTTGTATATACACGTACCTTCTCGTATATGCACGCTTAAATATATATATATAAATGTAGAAATACAAATGTACCTCTTTACACGAGTATACTCGGAGTAACACGTATCTATGCGCATATTCTCATGTGTACACGTATATACACGTATCTTGGCTTGTGTGTACGCATAAATATGTATATACACAATTAAAAGCAAATTTACCTCTGTACACGAGTATACTCGGGGTAACACGTATCTATACGCATAATCGTGTGTACACGTACATACTCGTATATACACGTATTTACTCGCTTATAAACGCATAAATATGCACATACACGTAGAAATACAAATGTGCCATCTTCCACGAGTATACTCGGGTTAAACACGTATCTATAAGCCTATTGTCGTGTGTGCACGTACTTACTCGTATATACACGTATTTTCTCGTATATGCCTGCATAAATATGTATATACACGTTTAAATAGAAATGTACCTCTTTACACGAGTATATTCGGGGAAACACATATCTATAAGCATATTCTCGTGTGTGCACGAACACACTTGTATATACACGTACTTTCTCGTATACGCACGCTGGAATATGACGTAGAAATACAAATGTACCTTTTTACACGAGTATACTCGAGGTAACATGTATCTAGACGCATATTCTCATGTGTACGCGTACATACTCGTATATACACGTATTTACTGGTGTATGCACACATAAATATGTATATTTACTTAAAATTTCAAATATACCTCCGTACACGAACATACGCGGGATAAACACGTTTATATACGTATATACCCGCACGTAGTCGTATGTACACGCATTAACTCGTGTATGCTTCCATAAATATATATATATACACGTAGAAATACAAATGTGCCTCTGTTCATGTGATATTTATATTTTACGAATTTAATCTGAATTTAAAAAAGTATCAAATCAATTTGATTACTTTTTATCTGATTACTTTTAGTTTGATTAAATTCAATCTGATTAATTTAATCTGAACTAAATCAATCAGAACTAAATTAGTTTTTTTAGTCAACTAACGAGTTAGTTTAAACTAACGTTAATCTTCGTCTGCAATTGAATTAAATTTTAAAATATTAGTCTGAACTAAATGGGAGTCAGATTACTTTAGTCAACTAATCAATCAATTACAAATTTAGTTGATTTTTTTAGTTGATGCCCAACACTGAGGTGGAGCAATGGGACGTTTTTTGAGTTACGCGTGCTTGCAATTCCTCAGAAAGTAACTGGCGGAATCAAACAGAATTTGGTCCATATGTTGCCATTAACAGGAACAGGTGCCGATTCAATTTTGGTGTCAATAACTCAAACGGGGGTTGAGCTATAGAACGTTTTTTGTCGTCAATTGTGACTGGTGTATTTCAAGAAATAATGAACGGAATGAAAGAAAAAACTTATCGGCAAGTAGCCTTTAGTGGGCATAAGAGCTGATTTTATTTTGGTGTCAACAACTAAAAAGGGGGTAGCGCAATTGCCCGTTCTTTTTTTCCATTGTGAGTGCCCTATCTCAAGAAGTAATGCTACGTTCTGGTTGAAATTTGGAATTTATGTGAATCCATATGTAAACAGGCTTTGGTTCAATTTTGACGCCAATCCCTCCAAGAGGTGTTGATTTTTTTTTTTTTTTTTTCGAATGAAAATAGCTTTATTAATGCAACAATAAGAAAGATAAATCGTAAGAGATTGTCAACTGCGTATTTCTTGTGATTTTTACTTTCTTCTATATCTAATATATAGAAGAAAGTATTGGATTCGTGCAAATTTTCGAATTTCGAATTTTGACGGATTCGAACGTTTTGAGGTGTGCTGAGTCCATTTCGACCATTTTTGGAAAATGTCTGTCTGTGTGTGTGTGTGTGTGTGTATGTGTGTGTGTGTATGTATGTATGTGTGTGTGTATGTATGTGTGTCACGTATGTGTGTGACCAGTTTTTTGTGGCCGCTCTACAACAAAAACTACCGCATGAAATCGAACGAAATTTAGTACACATATGTGCCCCTATGTGAACTTGTGCCCATTAGTTTTTGGCGCGAATTCCTCCAAGGGGGGTGGAGCAATGGGACGTTTTTCGAGTTACGCGTGCTTGCTATTCCTCAGGAAGTAACTGGCGGAATCAAACAAAATTTGGTCCATATGTTGGTATTAACAGGAACAGGTGCTGATTCAATTTTGGTGTCAATAACTCAAACGGGGGTTGAGCTATAGAACGTTTTTTGTCGTCAATTGTGACTGCTGTATCTCAAGAAATAATGAACGGAATGAAAGAAAAATTTATCGGCAAGTAACCCTTAGTGGGTATAAGAACTGATTTTATTTTTTTGTCAACAGCTAAAAAGGGGGTAGCGCAATCACCCGTTCTTTTTTTCCATTTTGAGTACCCTATCTCAAGAAGTAATGCTACGTTCTGGTTGAAATTTGGAATATATGTGAATCCATATGTAAACAGGCTTTGGTTCGATTTTGACGCCGATCGCTCCAAGAGGTGTTGATTTTTTTTTTTTTTTTTTTTGCGAATAAAAATATTTTTATTAATGCAACAATAAGAAAGATAAATCGTAATAGATTGTAGTCTGCGTATTTCTCGTGATTTTAATTGTATGGAAATGATAGGAAATATTATTTCAATGATTTAAACTTTTTAACTGTTGCCATCTTATGTTTGTTAACAAATAAAATATGTGCAATTAATTCAAGCAAGGCTTTTAAAATTACTTTCAATTTTCGCTCTTTGCTTTGCTTTTGCAATAATTCAGATATTGGGATGGTCGTCAAGTTTTTGCATGTGTATTTTTGTTTTTGTTGGGAATATTGCTTCCTCGTCAATTATGGGAAGGGATCAGAAAAAAAAAGAAAAATATAGAAGAAAGTTTCGTGATGGCCACAACATACTAGTTTATGAAGTTTTTCTATTTTGAAAAATGTTAAATGTTTTTTAATTTCCCGAAGTTGACTTTTTTTTCTTTTTTTTAATGCTACTAAAGCAGCGTGAACAGAGCTCGCCACCTCTGTTTACCTTTCAGTATTCGTTTTTCAGTCTTTGCTTGCATTAAATATACTACTCCCTGCTGGCTTGCAAATTATTGTCTCAAAACCAAACTAAGGCATGGGCACACGGGGCACTGACCCATGGCATGAAGTCTGTCTAAATTTTCAACTATATAATATAAACTTGTGTGTGGGGGGGGGAGCAAATAAAATTTGTTCCTTGGCAAATTGTATAAGGCAACAATTATTTGTCACTTGCTCTAATTTTCAACAGCCTAGAAATTTAATATAACTCTGACTGGGAAGCAAATTTTAACTTACACGGGAGCTCACCGAAGCTGAACTCCAGCACTTTTCAACTGTATGTACACTTTAACATTTTCGACGATGTTCAGACTATGTATTTAAGAGCAAAAAAAAAACCTATGAGGACTACAGAGTTCCTGTACTTCTTTTGCTAAAAACTAAGCCCTGCTAGGAAGACAAACAATTATAGAATTTAGACTGAATTTAGACATTCATAGAATTTGTCTAAATTCAGTTTGTTTTTAATTTATACTATTTCAAAAGCAAAAAACATCTTACTACAAAGAGGAAAATATTATCGGTTTCAATTAAAATTTATTGCAGAAAGGTTCTTAAAATCGTATTTTAGTTAACATTTGAGGAGCAAAATACATTTGTTAATGCCTATGTAGATGCTTGAATGAAAAATTATCACATAAGCTTTGTGCTACAATATGATTAAAGTGAAAAACTAACGTAAATAAAGCACACATTTTTCTTCAGAATTTGTGCTTTATTTACGTTGGTTTTTAAATTTAATCATATGTAGATGCTTATAATAATGTTATCAATGTATAAAATTCTTGCGAACAAAGAAATGACCTATTACAGGGGCGGCATTTCACCATTTCATTTGGGGGGTCGAGTTTCTTAAATATGTATAACCCCAAAGCGAAACCAAACACACATTAGCTAACAAGAAGTTGTCATAAAATCGGTTTAGTATAAATAAAATTAGTGTTTAGAAACAATTAAAATTTTGATTCATTGACTAAGAAGTTATAATACAAAACATCCCACTACTAAAAATTTTATACCTTTTAGAAAAGTTATAATGCATGATTTTTGGAATTTGGAAGAGCAGGGGAATCGTGTTACTAATCTATCAGTGCCCAATGTCGTGCTGTTTTGCCAATTCAGCTAAATGGAAAAAGTATCTCCCCCCCCCCCTTGTGTTTCGAAAATATTTCTCTAACCTCCTGAGATATAAAAAAAAATCTTTCTGTATCAGCTGAGCTGATTGTAATAGTTAAAAAATAATTGAAGTAACACAAAGTTATGAATTAAAACACTTTTTATACCTTGCTCTTCAAAATCACTTTGGCTACTTCAAAAACTGTGAGGTGCTTAAACTTTTCATCACTGAATAATCTAGTCATGTCGGCGCTCTCAGATCAATGGGATATCATCTAGCTCTGTTATTCACTATTCCAGACTTATGAGTCCATAACAAGGACGAAACTGCAGTCTCTGGATGTGAAAACTATTCTTTCGGTATATTGCTTGTAATTTTTCTTGCTTCACGCTAAAAATTTTACTCACTGTTGAAACATTTTATTTTTCGTTTTCATAATCCAATCCAAATAACCATAATCCCAGTCGACCATACAAACAAATAATTATCATCAAATCTCATTATCGTGTTAATTTCATTCGAAACTGAATCTATTACTTCATACAAAATATTCAAAAATCAATGTTTGACTTCACATCATCATGTGGATTTTTTTTTTTTTTCGCCTCTTTAAAATTGGCTTAGAGGAAGGATTTTTTTGAAAAATTTCACGATTGATTGCAATATACATCTATAAAAAATCTATTTTCAGTTTCAGATGTAGATTGAACTGTGGTAGAATGGTGAACACATCAATTGTAGATTGAACTGTGGTTTGAATTGTCGAGTAGCGGATTGTAGATATAGATTTTGATAGAGTAAAGCATTTTTCAAAAACTTTTCCCGATGCAAACAAACTGGATAAAAATTCAAACAAAGTCATACATGCTAAAGGGCATGAGCTTTTCCACCATTGAAAGAATCGTTTTGCAATAATTCTTCCAGTCGCCAAATCACTGCTTTGAAGTTATAGAGAAATGTTTTTATCGTTTTAACTCTTGAAGATTATCGTGTGTCACTCCGCGATTGCATAAATATAGAGCCCCATAAATGGTATTTGGTTGATATGTCTTTTTTTATTCATTAATCATATGCCTTTTTAAGAAGTTTCTCTGAAAACCTTATAATGTATTGAGCAGCTGAAACGTGTTTCTAGCAGAAGAAAGCAAAAAACACTCATTAAATAATTATACACTTAAAAAATGAGCGTAAAAGTAAATGTAAAATATCAAGGAATTTTCTTGTGAAAATCATGCTGCCACACCACTTTTCACGAGCCTCTCATTTTGGACATACCGTCGTTACACTGGGCACACAAGTGTGAAATATTTAGCCTATATGAAGCAATGTCTTCTTTAGTTAAAATTAACCATGGTTCTCTAGTTTTCTACGTTCTGAAAAAGCCGAAAATACTTCATGAATTTCAAAGTCATCATCCAAATAACGAAAAACACTTTTTCTAGTGTGAGAATGTGTCGAGTTTCATCAAATAGTTGCTGAGAACCAGCGAGATTTCCTTTAATGAACATTGATTTCCGACTAACATACTTTGAATTCACCCATTTTCTATTATTCTGCTCAAAAAATTTGGGGGTGCGACCGCCCCCTCTTGACCCCCCTATTTGCCGCCCCTGACCTATTACCACATACCTACTCATTCATAGATATTTCTCTTTCTCGATTTTATGAGTTTCGCTGTCTTCAAAATAACTATTATGAAATAAAATGCAATAGATTTCCGGACAAAAATCAGATAGGGTTGAATTTTACGACCTCTACAAAAACTACAAATCTTCTCGTTCAAGACAGGAAATTTCTGAACAAAAGGAAAGAGCCTCCGTGTTTATGACGGTAGTTTGTCCCTCGATTCAACAAGCCTAGTTTAGGGACTGAAAATAGGTCGACTGTAACCACAAGCGGAAAGCTTTTGAGTCCTGAATTTCTTATTTTTTGATTGTAACTATAGTTCAAAAGCAAAAATTAAAAACAATAATAATAATAATTGAGTGTTATTGCATACTAATTGGTAGTGCTATTTGTAGAGTTGTAAGGAATACAGAATTATTTTACCTGGGAAGGGGGTAGATATCAGTGGGTTTTCAAAATCTAAAATTGTTGCTTTCTTTCGCATTAATTTTTAATGCGAAAATATTCAAAAAATTCAATCAAAAAGCTTTCATGGATTCCCGTGGTTCAATACTGGGTGGATTGAAACATAAACTACATGTATCAGAGCCGTAACCGGACTTTTGCATCGGGTACGGTTTTACCAAACGTATTTGTTGAGAAATCTATTAGATCAATCAAATTTTATTTCATTCCCATACTCTTTTGGTTTTTGCTACAATAGATTATTCAAAAAATTGCTTTTAAATAAAAAAAAAACGCCTTCAAAAAACACCTAGGAACTAAAAAGCAAAAAATAACTGATTACGAGTACACTTACATACTATTTCCTACCCAAACCTAAAAATGAAATTTATTTTACAATTCCAGTACAAAAATCAACTAAACTAAACACCAAATTATAAAATAAACACTAATTTTAATTACTATACGATAAATTATTTTAACATCTAACTAATTATATACGATCTCTTAATTTTTAGTAACCTTTTGAAGTCTGGGCCTCCTAAAAACTATTACCTAACGTAACTGACAACCCACCAAATCTTGAATTAAACACTAATTTGACTAAACGCGAAATTAGTCTTTAAAACTAAACCTACTCAGTTACGAAAATCTATTCACTTAAAAATATAGCCTGTAATGCGCGTGCATACATGAGTACACTCACCCATTCTTTTGTGTTATTGAAAACATCTACTATTTAGTGGACGTAAAAGGAAGAAGTGTGGTGTCCACATCAGATTTTCTAAAATAAGAATTAAAATTTATACTTGAAAGGCTAAGTAATAAGGTAAAAGCAGAGAGCTACATTTTTCAGGATTTCATTTTCAGACTTTGATTACTCAAAACAGTTAAAAGCACTGCTTAAACATCAAAATAAATTTTACCAGGGTTCTTAATTTCGGTCCATCTAACTTTTAAATTTTCCTCAGAATTTTTGTACAACAAAACAAATCCGCTCTATTTCTTTTTGATTTTATAAAATTAATTTTTTTATTATTACTATTATTATTACTTTTGGTTAATAGGCTTAAGAATTAGGAATAGTTCTTTGGAATCAGATTTTTCCTCCTGAAAACGGCTGGTAATCAGGGCATATTTTAAGGAAATTCGACTGTGTGGGCAATTCCAACTTCCTCGGAAGGGGGTTGGGGGTGTAAATGTGCTGTTAATTTTAGTTGAATAATCGTCAAAAAAGAGTTAAGGTGTGAAAATTGGAATTATGGAAATTATTGCTAATGGTCGCTTTGTTCGATAGGAAAAAAGTGTAAAGAACATAAAGGCTGTGACTCAGCGTTTAAAATAGTTCAAACAGTCACTGAGTTTTTGAATTTTTTAAATTTAATTCATTATAATATAACCATCCATTTTCATTTTAATACAACCAAATTCAAATAACATTATCTTTTTCAAAAAAAGATTTCATATAAAACCTCTCTTTGTAAAGTTCAGCTTCTGGTTTTCCTTCTTTTCGGTTTTTAATTTGCAGAAATTTTATGACGAATGGCCATAACACATAACCGATGGAAAAATTTAGGAAAATGTAGGTGGGTAATTTTATTTGACTGTGTGGGCAATTGCCCAAAAAACCCCCCATTAAAATATGCCCTGCTGGTAATTTCCTCTCACACTGTGGTGAAACTTGACACATTGTCAGCAACAAATCTCGAACCAAATCGTAAAACTGTCATCCTGTCTAGAAATAAGCAGATGTATTTCGCTTAAAAAGTGTCTAGTCTACCCTCCTCAACGCAACAAGGTAGTTCGAGGAAAATAAATTTACTGTACTTCATAGTTTTTCGAGGAGGCAGATACGCAGATATGTACTCGATTTCAACCAGGGTTGGCAAAAACCCGGATTTTTTTTAAAAAGCCCATGGACCCAGGGTTTTTTAAAATAAAACCCAAAAAAATCCAACTAAAACTGTTTTTTTTAAAGAAATGTGGGTTTTTTGTCTTTTTGTGGGGTATCTGTAGTATATTGTACCGTAAGTATATGGACAAAGCGCAAAAATTGTCTTGGGGTAAAAAAAGAATAGAATTCAGCGTTTTCTGAAGAAAAGTATAACAGACGACAAAACCCAAAAATGGTGAAGTTCAGATTTTTTAGTTTCCAATGATTACCAACAGTTAAGGCAAAATTACTTCTCGAGTGATAAAATCTATTGTTAGTTTTTAATTACTGCAATTTTTTTTTTTGCATTTTACTTTATTGTATTTCATTTTGTTATGCAAAACTACTGTAGAACCTCAAGTAGTTTAAATCCCTTTTTAATGAATTCCAGCTTAATCAAGACATTTCTTTGAACTTTATGTTGTCTGTTTTTCTATTTCTGTGTACAGAGTAAGAAATACTAAACTTTTTCATAAAATAATGAAAATACTGTACATCCTATTCTGTTTTCTGTCTGACCGTTTGAGAAACCTGTTGATTTCTAAAAAATATACCTTGTTTATTCGAGATTTGTGACATGTTGGTTTGCAAAAAATAATTCATATAAAAGCCTTTTAGCTAGAGTAGTTTCCTCTGTACAATCTACAAATATTGGGAAAACCAGATGTGACAGGACTAAGTCAAGATAATTTGAGTTATTTATTGACCAGTTAAAGAAAAAAGTTAAATATAATTATTTAAAATCTTTGAAGTATTTTTTTAATGCCGTCAAGAGTTAAGAAATACTATTAAAGTTCAAAATTCATTTTTTATGTCCATTGTCTATGGCAAAGAACAAATAAAAAGTAAGTTTAAATTGTAAAAGTACTTAAATTAATCAATTTTTTAAAAAACTTCTCAGAAAATTTAAAAAACAAAACAAAAGTGGGCTAAATAATGGGTTTTTTTCAATGGGTTTTTTCAAAAAAAATCCATTGGGTTCAACCCAATTGGGTCCAATCCGGCAAACTCTGATTTCAACAAATTTTCTCTAACCGATTCGGCATTCGGTTGACTCGAGTATTTTATTTCTGATGACATATTCTGTTTAACTGGGCCTGTTCCCTATTCGAATGCATAAATGTTTGATTCCTTTTAATAATCGGCTTACCCAGTCAACATTCGGATGCCTGAACGTTTATTTGAGTACTGTAATTCTCTGCTTCTGCCTCATCAACACGTTCGACGCCTCGAAACAAAAAGACTAAAGTTTGAAGCAAAAATTTTGAACATTTTATGAGACGTGAACATTTAAAGCAAACTAATTTCAAACTGCTCATACGCGGAAGATATCAATTTATAACTTTCAAAATTTCATAGTCAAACATATTTGGCAAATATGTAAAATTTATAGGTATGTGTATTGTGCATGTGTGTGTGTCTGTCTGCCTATCTGTTTGCCAGCTTGCCTGTGTGCGTGTATGAGAGAGAGAGAGAAAGTATTCATACAGATACCATTTAATCGCATGTGAATTTGCATTTTTAAATTTTTGCAAAACCTGACGGGGTAAGGGATGTTTAAATGTCCTTAACTTTCCCAAATTTATAAACCTCTTGATGTACTCCTAAATGATGGGCCCAAACTCTGTAGCCTTCATTTAATCTCGCGTACTTTTCCCAAGCTCTATCAACAATACTTCATCACCAAAAGCTGAGCAACTTCGATCCTTGAACTCTTTAAGTTACTTTGAACTTTGCCAAGCCCCGACAATAAAAAGATATTTGTGCAACACTTTCACTCAAAGACACGCACCACTTAACATATAAATGCTAAAAGCGCAATATCCGTAGGTGAGTGACCCTCACACGGCGAAGATCACCAATTAAGTACTGTTCAGCAAACCTTAAAACCATCATCAACCACATCTAAGCGGGGAGTACATCACGACGACATCCCGTATTAAACTCCGAGAGTACGGCCGGTAATGGTCTCTCAGCCAGAAGATGATTTACCAACATTTCGAAATGTTCAAACACTTGATTCATACCTTCTGCAGGGCCCCTAGCCAGAACGCAGAGCCAAAAAAAAAAAAAAAACAGGCAGAAAAAATATGAAAATATGTTGGGGCCCCATTCAGGGTTCTTCGAAGACAATGCTTTCGGAAGCAAATTACAAAACCTCGACTTCCAGTAAATCTTAATCTAAGGAGAAGCCTCGACGTCCGTTTTCTGAATAAATTAATATTAGAGAATATTATTGAAAATATGAATGAAATTGCTATTAGACGATTGTGGGGGAAAAAAAAACTAGGCAACGTAATATAACGTATGTCGTTTTTTATATAGGTAATATATAGCTAACGTTTTACTTGTATTACGATAGTTTTGTGATGTTAGGGTTACTTCAAACCTACACGTTACTTCAAATTTTGCCGGGAGGGAAGCCTTTTCATACAGATATAGGGTTACCCCGATGGGAGATCACGGGAGGTCATTGTGACCTTCCAAAAATGTCCCTATTCAGCAAGTTTTGTCTGACAATTCGACAAAATTATCCTTATTTGGCAAATTTTGGAGTTCCATTCGGCAAATTGACAATTTCCGCCCTTCCAAAAATTTAAGTTCAAGGGGCCCTGTACAGATATAAGAATGAACACAACATCTGCATGTGACTTTATGCATATTTGTTACTTTATTTCAAAGACATGAGGTAGGTGAATTGCTCGCTCCTCAAACCTTAAATGACTGACCATTGTTGGAATTTTCCGCTTAAAGAAACTAGAACAAGAAATGAAACTATGTTTTGAGAGTAGATTGATAAAAACCATATTAATAAAGCACAAAAATTGTAATTTACTACATACATGTGCTTCTGAGTTACAAGGAACCCCTTTTTCTGCCGAGGATATGAGGGCTTATGTATTAATACGTGTTTCAGGCTGACAGGGAACCATTTTTACTTCCTTTTACAAAAAAGGAAGTATTGTATCGGCGAAAGAAATTTCACTTAAAAATCGACCTTAATTTCCATTTTGCTCACCCCCGAATGAATGTTGAGTTTTTCTGTTTTTTTTTCGACCCGATCACACGTGCACATATACCTAAGAATGTATAGACGCCCGAAATATCCATTTTGACGATTCCCGAGTTAATTACAACGAGTTTTCTCGTGAAGTCTGTATGTACGTATGTATGTGCGTATGTATGTCGCATAACTCATGAACGGTATGTCCCAGAAAGTTGAACTTTGGTATGTAGACTCCTAGCGGGATCTAGTTGTGCACCTCCCCCTTTGGTTGCATTCGGGTGTTTCTAAAGAGGTCTTTTCAACCTTTTTGGACGGAAATCATTGTTAATTTCGATGCAAACTCAAGTGGTGCTAGAATTTCGCGGACACTGGGCAATATATATCGCCAGTCTTTTGGTCGTCAAGTTTTGTCGCCAACCTTGGTGACAAATTTGGCGATTTTTTTTCTCTAAATCTGGTTTTAATTTGGCCATTGTTGGTGATATTTAGAGAGTGAACTATTGAATCACATTAAAAGTGCCAATAATTTGGAAATAACATTAAATTGTTGTAAAAGGAAATCATGTGAGGCACACATCAGCTCGTTTCAATACAAAAGACATGAGCTCATGTGACCCCGAAACATGCAAATGCTATGCATTTGCAATTTTGGGGCTCTTAAATTTGTTTAGTTTTTTTTCATTGTTAACCATCAGAGAAGGAATTAAAATTTTACAATAGAACCCTTCTCATTCTGAATTGAAAAACAACACATGATTCAATGTATAGTGATGGGAAAAAAATATAAAAAAACTCCAAACTAGAGTAAATAAATGATATTTTAAAAAATTGAAATAAAAACACTACCGTTAATACTAGTCTTACACAATTTCTCGTAGTTCTTTAAATATCTAGGAGGATAAAGTCTGTAATTGATAAACTTCATTTGCAAAGAACGAATGTATGTATCCGAGACAAGTACTCCCCTGGACAGTAGCGTAACATCGTTGGTAGCGTATCCAAGGGATTTGGATTAACCCTCCGAAATTTCGGAGGGTTTTTTTTTTTTTTTTGGCTATAGAAAAAAAAATAAATCTAGCCATATCTCCCTCCAAAATTTTAACATATACCTCTGAAATGTTTTTTTCGGGCTATGCCTCTACCCCTGGATCCTCTAAAGCACAGATGTCTATCCCATCACCAGTTTAACACGTAACGTTTCGTTTTCATTGACGTTTTCGACCGCTGCTTCCTTGAACTTTCAACACGTTTCATCAGTTGACCTTTCCAACTTTCTGCATGTGACACAGTTACCTAGCGTTCGACTCTCCAAAAGTCTTTGTGCTTCAATGTTCGAGCCATTGAAAGCGAAAGGTTGCGCTACTTGAAAGGAAAGATTACAAGATGGTCATTGACGTAATGCTGTAGGTCAACACTTTCTCGGTTTAGTATTTTATTTTTCTTCGTTAATTATGTTCTTTTAGGTGATTCGTAATTGCAAAGCTATCCTTCTAGGCCCGAATCATTTTCTTGTTTCCTTTTCGATCAAGAATTAGCCATTTTCGTCAGGCCGACTTAATTTTTTTATGAAACTTAAATTTTTGGACGAGCGGAAATTCTGAATTAGTCGAAAGGAACTCCAAATTTTGCCAAATGGAACTTTGAATTTCTCCAAATGGTAACAGTTTTGACGAGTGGAGCTCAAAATTTCGCAGAATGCAACTCCAAATTTCGACGAATGATAATAATTTTGCAGAATCGTCAAACAAAATTTTCCGAATAAGGAAATTTTTGGGAGGTCACAGCGGCTTCCTATGGGGCGCCCCTGTTTGTGCTTCACTTTAATGGTGAAAAATAAATACGGTGAAATCTTGCTTCAATGAACTTTAAGAGGCCGCAAATTTATTTGTCGTACGGGAATTTCGTTATGATGGAAGTCAAGCAATGCAATAGTAATTGATGTCGGGACTGAAATTTTTTTTCGGTGAAACATATATTTCGTCGTATTGTCGTTCACTGTAACGAGATTTTACTTTATTTTTGTGTTATTAATCAGGGCGCGGTTCCAAGCCTTCACGATCAGGGCCCGACTAACTAAACGTGAGGCCCAAGGCCCACAATTATTTTGGAGGCCCCCTGACGGCTATTATTTTAAAAATGTGTGTATTTTTTGTATATTTGTAATGCTACGCATAATTCTTTAAGTAATTTGGGGCCCCTTAGGAAGAGGGGGCCCTAGGCCCAGGCCTAGTAGGCCTGTGCGGTAATCAGGCCCTGTTCACGATAAAAGACAGAGTTGAGGGAAGCAGCGTAATCATTGTCGGACTTCAAACAAGTGAAAATCACCTTCTCCGCAGACACATTAGTAATTTATTTTTTATTATTTCGTCTGATTATCTAGTTATTCGTCACTCTATCCCTCCATTTATTTTTCAATCAGTAAACTCATTCGACTATGGATCAATGGATATTTTTAAATAATTTTCTATGAATATGCATCTTTATTTGTTTACATATCACCTATCTTCTTCCACGCATATCAAACTTTTTACTTGTGCTTTTCATTCTGAAAATTTTTCTTTTTAAACATTGATCTTCCTAAAAAATAAATAAGTACATTTGTGCGAAAAAGTAAATGGTAGTCAACAACGATTTAAATCAAAAAATTAGTAGGTTTTGTGCGTTAAAACGTTGTTGATTACCATTTATTTATCTTCCTCTTCCTAGTTTTCTAACAATATTTGCATTTGTAGTAATGTCTACGTCTCTACCTTAATAATATTTTCAATCATCTTTCTACCATTTTATATAATTCCCCAACGGTCTATCAGGGCTTCACTTCTTACAAGGAAAAAAAAGCGTGAGAGCCCTGTAGTTATCAAAACTTATTTTAATTCGAAAATAGTATGAATTCCGCCAAAATGCAAAAAAAAAAGTCAAGTAAAATAGTTAACAAATGCAGCAGCTGAGCTTCCGTGAGCTCCCATGTAAATTAAGCACTGCTTGTATCAATAAATCTATTTTTAAGAAAATAGCGATGAACAAATCTTTGTGCAGTTGCTTCAACAAGTATCAACATTTTCGGAGTCACGGAGTCGGACTGATTTTGAGGAAAAGGAGGTGGAGTCGGAGACTGTAAAATTTCAGGAGTCAGAGTCGGTCCTTTTCCCTCCGGCTCCTCTGCTCAGGAAAAATCCTGGACGAGAAGAGGAGAAGGGATTGTCCAATCTGGACCGCCCTTGGACGATCGTTCTGGACGGCCTCAAACGACTTCTCATAATGAAGCAAGTCTGGCTGCTCTGGGTCCTGCAAGAGGGCGTCAAACTCAGCCTCCAAAGTTCGGAAAAAAAGGGGTGCAAAAGAAGAGCAAAAAAAAAGGTGCAATAAGAAAAGGAAAAGAAAAAAAACGATGGTACACAGGTTTACGAGTTTACCGAAAAGAAGAAAAAAGCGAAGGAAAGTTGTGAGCGAGAAAAAAAGAAAAAAAAAAGAAAAAGGAAATTGAACCAAAATTTTAAATAAATACAATTGAACTCGGTTAATACGAAATGTCAAAAATCAACGAATTTGTTCGTATTATCCGTTATTCGTAACAGCCGTGAATGAGTGATACAGTGGAAATCCGAAGAAATGAAACCTATATTTCAAAAATATTACTACTAATACACGCATTGTAATCTATTAGTTCTAACTATTAGTACATTTAAAAAAAATTATTTCCTATAAACAGGGCCTGATTACTAAATAGGCCAACTAGGCCGTGGTCTAGGGCCCCCACTTTTTAAGGGCCCCCAAATTGCTATTTTTTCCAAACCAATAGCTAAAACTGTCTTCGCCAAAGCCTAAAACTGTAAGGGTTGATCACACAGGGGCACCAAAAAAGCATATGGCCTGGGGCCCCCTAATATCTTAATCGGGCCCTGCCTATAAATGAATGTTTTTTGAAAATTTTTGGAAAAGGAAACTGATATTCAACTATCATGGAATAAGTTATAATCCACAGTTTTATCTCCGAGTAAATTGAAATGTCCACAGGCAAACAAATTTAAGGACTTTATTTTCTACGTAAAACATTTAAAATTTTCTTCTTTGCACAATGGGACTTCTGCTACCAAACAAACAGTATTCAACCACGATCATATTAAGTAACGAGGTCAGAAATGTTTGTTGGTCTTAGCCGAGACTTTCAATTTACTGTACGCGTTGTACGTGAAAATTTTAATGTAACTAGATAACTAACCAAACTTATCGAACAAAATGTTCGTTTTAGCCGTGATTTCGTATTAAGCGTGTTCGTATTAGGAGAGAAATAGAAAACTTTTTTACATAAAAAAAGGTGTTCAGGGCGTATAGGTGGAAGGACGCATCGGCCTTAGGACCGATGGGCCAGTCCGCCCCTGCTCTAGGTTAGGAAAGCACTTCAACCTTTTCCGACTCTTCCAACCTACTCTGGATCTGTGCATCCATCCTCCCAAGCATCTGGAAATGATTCGACTGGATCCTCATCGTGGGAGAGCTCGCACGTGTTGCAACCAAGTGATGTAACAGAAACCATCTGTCCCCGCGCAACCACCGGTGGGCGGAGAACTCCTTCTCTAGTTACTAATAAAACCCTCCGCCGATGGGAACTATTTTTAACAGCGCGAAGTCCACACTCTGTCTCTGTCACAATTAATTAGCGATGATTTGTGCTGTGGTGGAAGGAAAAAAAATGAGGTTATCTTTTCGGCGTTGATGCTACAGATTATGTGGAAATATTCAAATAAAGAACGGGTGCTTCTTTCAAATTTTTTTATTGCTGTTTCTCTTTTAATATTTGTCCTTGGCTTCTTTAGAGCATAATTATTATGGCTTTTGAAGTGGGGGAGGGAAGGAGTAAATCAAGCAGGTTGCATTTTTGGAGAAAACTTTTTCTGCGTGCTAACCAAGTTTGATACGTGATTTGGAATTTTTAACGAAGATAAAATTTTTCTGCTATTAGCAGAAATGCAGTACGAAACTTATGTTAAAATTCATACATATGTTACTGTGTAAGTAGGAGCGTGCACGGGGGGGGGGGAGGGGGGACGACACCTGTTGGCCCCGGGTCCGAACCTGAAGGGGGCAAGAGATTTTCAAAAAGAGGGGTGAAATCTATGTATAACACAAGGGTAAACAATATGGAAGGAGTCCAAAAAAGTCATTCGTGACGGGTCCCAAAATTTCTGCGCACGTCCCTGTGTTAAGTCCAAAATCTGGATGTTGAATTTAGCCGGTGAATATCAACATTCGCAATTCAAAGCATCGGCGAAAGACTAATATTTCCGGTAAATCAACTGTGGAAATCGACGTTTTCCAATTTCGGTCTTTCATGGTAACATATGTTCACTATTGTGAGTGAAGAAATGACCGACTAGTACAGAAATCAGTAAATTTCTGTACTAGTCAGTACAGTACTGCGTCAGCTTTTCTCGTGCACTTTTGCAAAGTTTCATTATTTCGCACTGTGAGATGTTAAATTTCACTTCCATTGACCCCATTCAGGACTTAATTTGCATGGAAGCTCACAGAAGCAAGAAAACTCGCTCAGCTTTCTCACATCATATTCCAACCAGTGGTGTATCCATAGGGCCATATACGCCGTATAACTCTCAAACATTTTTTAGACACATATCGACCCTCAAGCTTCAAAAATTTTCATATTATGACATACTATGTATGTGATCGCATACACATATTGTGCGTAATGCATTACACTGGGAGTATACCCTCAGAAAAGTTGATGAGAATATCACTGACACCGTCATGCATTCAAACATGTTCTTTTGATTTTATTGGTTGTCGGGAACAAAAAACATTTTAAAAAGTATTGAATACTTACTTACAATTAGTTAATAAATTTTTTTAATAACAAATACTAAGTTAAAAGCACAAGAGCGAATACATTTACATTTCTCATAATTAAAAATATAAAAACGCGAAGCAAAATCATCATTATAGAACAATTTATGTTCATATACAGTTCGATTTGCAGAGGAAGAAAGAGAAAATAAATTTTATTTTTTCATGTATTGAATCTGAAATTATTATTACCTTTGCTTGGAATATGTAGAGTTCATAAATAGAATTATAGTTAATCAAAACTTAAGGGCGATGGGAGGGGTCGGGACCCCTGGGCCCTCCCCTTGTGTGCGCCCCTCGATTTATCGAAAAGCAACAAAAATTACGCTCACAAATTTGTAAACCACAATATTTTCTCAAAGTCAATTCCCTAAGTGACGGAGTGGCGAGCCTGTATAAACCCAAAAAATAAAGAAACATGTTTGCTGCACAGAACTAGAACGTTTCAACTCGCGGCATTTTGGCCAATCATCCATAATTGCTCACCCAGTAAGGAGGGAGGTTTCTAAAAATAGCTCAAGAAGGGGTCCTTTAAATTTGCAGTGTTGGGGTGATGAGTGAGGGAGGCTTGTTTATCTTCATCCTCCCTCCTCGCATTTAGATAAGAGACGATAATGTTCTCACGGATTCCCACATTTGGCGACATCTCCCTCTTACAACGCATTCGAAATAAAATAACGAATTTTCTGGCGAATAAAGACACCTTTTATCTTTATCACCAGAAAAGGATGTCGTACGTGAACGTGACAAAGTTAAAAACAGTCGGATTTGCATCAAAATCAGAAGCATCTCGTTTATGAGCAGGGCCGAATTCATAGAGTATACAGCTGATTAGAGCAGCGATTCTGAACCGTTCGTTCGCTGCGGTTTTTCTGCGGACCGGCATCGGTCCGCAGAAAAATAATAATTTTAAAAAATCCTGACTAAAAATGAAAATTAAATAATAAGAATAACAAAAATACAGTGGCTCCCAAAATAGTTTGTACACCTTGTTTCTAAATAAAATCCAGTAGTTTTTTCAAAATATTGTCTGATTTTATTTTTAAAGTTTTTCAAAAATCGAACAGACAGAGAAATAATATGTCACAAACGTCATCGTACAATGTAATAATTTCGAAAAAATTAGTGTTTAATATTATCATAATGTCGTTTTTTTAAAATTATTTTTGAAATGTGTTGACAATGCAAAGTGATTTGGCTTTAATTTTTTTGTATATTTATTCTCTAATATTTTGCTTGTTATTTTTAAATGGCTGGTATTCGTAAAAAACCACAAATACCATTCGAAATTTGAATTTCTTCCTCACAGCTGCAGTAAATTGGTTTGAAATGTCTCTAAATTAGTTAATTTATTCCATTCTATAGTAAAGTGCTTGATAAAATGCTTTAAAGAAAAGAATCGGACCGAAAACAAGGTAAGAAAAGGTCAACCGGCAAAGTTGACAAAGCGTGATCGGAGATTTACAGTTAAAAAACTTCTGAAAAATACACATTTGAGTGCTGTAAAAGTTTCCGTAGAATTTGGTGAAAATTTTTTACGTTTAATTTTCACCTAAAATTGTTCGCCAAGTTCTCTGATTAACTGGATTAAATGGGACCTCTTCCCGCAGAAATTTTTTTGGCCATGCGAAAAACAGAAAGCTTACGCTTTTCGTCGCAAAATCAGTGATAAATAAGCTCAAAACGATTTGGAATTACGTCTTACTTACAGATAAAAATGAATTTAGCATTTTTGGTTAAATTGCTGCATAATTGTAAATAGAAGAAAAATTTAGGAACTTAATCTTAAGAACTAAGTTGGACCAGTTAATCAGGACGGTGCGAAATAATGAATCATGCTGTTCATTTAAATATTTTAAAAAGTAATGTTGAGCTATTAGCCCAAAATTTGGTTATCGGAAATAACTTCGTTTTTCATCAAGATAGCGAAAGGAAGCACACGGTTTTCAACGTCTGCGTCTGGTGCCTCAAAATTGTTCTTAAACTTAGAAATATCTCCTCAATTGCTAGATTTAAACTTAATGTCACACATTTAGAGAAATCTGGAGGCCAGATTACTAAAATACATTGTAAAATACATTGTCGCATTGAAACGAAAAGCGAACTAGGAACAGAAAGACGCGAAGTGCAGTTGAACACTTACTCAGAAATTGCACAAAAAAAGAAAGAAAAAACAATGAAATCTATTCCCAGATGTTTAAAAGTTGTTCCTGATACTACATGATATTCTATTAAATAATAACTTAGTAAACAGTTAGGTTATTTACGAATATATAGATATTTTTTCAAACTGTAAGAAGACTTTTGTGAGATTAAGTTTCTGGCACTTTTCGGTTATTGATTTCTTAAAAATAAGGTTTTATTATGTTATTAAAAGTTTTCATGTAGTTGTGTTGAAAATATATCATAGATCTTAATACCTATACCAATTGAGTATCTTAATACCTATTCCAAAATATTAATTTTAACCAATGGATAGGGGCGCATTTCATTGAAAATCGTAGGTGTACGAACACTTTTGGGAGCCCCTGTACATTTTACTTGAATTTTGCGATTAATTTTCACTCTATGATTTTTCTCGAATGTTTGATTTCTTTCATATAATTGTTGAAATTATTACTTTTGTATCTTCATTTTTAAATACTTATTGTGACAGTTCTGCAATACTAAGTTTTATTTATTTCTATATTTATTTCTGCAAAAAAAAAAAAGGAAGTTAACTCCTAGTTTTTAACTGTCCACTCCACGAATCGGGAGTTTTTTTTTTTGCTAAAAAAAACCTCACTGATTTGCAAAATGTTTCAAAATGTTTTGCCGGATCGCGGATGAAAAAAAGGTTGAGAAACAATGATGCAGAAGACGCATATGCCCCATCAAATTACGCAAAATATACTGGACAAATATCAATTTTGATAAAACATGATATACCTTTGATAATTTTTAACATCGTTACATCAAATGCTCAAGGGAAGGTTAACCTTTAAGGTTCTAAAGTTTATGTTTCAAGGGCTTAACCTTCAGTTTATTAGTAAGTGAATAAATAGAAAAATATTTTTTAATTGAAGTTAATTTCAGATTTAGTTTACATGTTTCTATAATTTATGACTCAATCCTTCGCAGTTGAATAGGAAGTTGCACTAATTCACTGATGAAAGAAAGGCTGAATGCTTTGTCAGTACTACACATCGAGGACAAAAGAATTATATTTCATGCAAAGAGATCGAAGATTAATTTACCGCTTCTAGTATCAGAACTATCTTGGTGCAATAAAACAAAATACCAAGGTAGGTGCGCTGAATAAGATCATGAAGACCAATCAGGTCACCCCCTCTCAATGTAGGATAGCAAAAATTCGCTAGGTCGTGATGCTATCGTCTATCGTCACCAGAAAGCCTAACTCATGATAAAGCATTACCGACAAGCAATTTGTTATCTGCAGGCAAAAGTACAGCAAACAGAAAAAACGAAAGAATCTTGTCAAAATTGTCTGGTCTTTTTTTTAGTAAAATTTATTTTATCATGGTTCACTGTAGTTTACCAAAAAAAAAAAAAAAAAAAGTTGCTACTTGCACTCGAAAGCCTAATTTATGTAGTTGTTATGAAAAAATAAAAATGTCGCGGCGTGCCGTCACTTTTTCCTGTGATTTGTTAACCCTAGAAAAGTAGATTGTAGCCCAATAAAGCCATTATTGACTTCATTAGGACTCCGGGTCTTTATTAAGATACTGAAGAATCGGAGCAGGATACGATCCTGTGTTGCATTTGTTGCACGTATAGTATAAGCTATATGGTCTTTGGTATGCGTACGAACTGTGTGCGGCAGTGACTAGAAAACAGAAAATAACGACTTGGCATTTCCCCAAATGTGACGATTGACCTTTTCCATTCACTGACTTAAATATGAAATTTTTGATAATGTTCGAGTTCATCAAATTGGATTTTATTTGTTATTATATTAACAAAAAAGAATTTTTCAACCTATTTTAGTTTAATATCACTTTTTGGCATTTTTCAAAAAAATTTCGTGGGGGGGGGGGATTCGTGCTCCTAAAAAGCCAAATCGACCTTCTTTGTTACAGCTGCTGAAAAACGTAATTGAAACTTTAAACTTTCTCAAACAAGCATTATCTTTTATTTTTTAAGAACCATGTGATGAATGTACAAAATTTGGAGCTAACTGAACCATAAATGAGCGAGATACTACTAGGCCATGAACCTTATTTGGAGCCTTATTAACCCACGAGCCTTATTTGGCGCACTTACCTTTCTTGTTTAGTATACAATTCGTTATTTTTCTATATTTCTGTTATTTTAGTAAATGTTACTTTGAGGCACGAGCTTGTAATGTTCGACGGAATAAAATATTTAATATGTTTGTGTCCACTTTACATCTTACTTTACAAATAGCTGAATAGGATTTAGATTTAGATGATAGGACTTTGCTCTATAAAGGAAAAAAAAAATGAAATGAATGAGAAGAACTCGCCTGATCAAAATCCGAAATGATCCATTTGGGCTTGATTTTTTTTTCTTTCTTTTTTTAACGGAAAAAAATGCGATCAAAAAAAGAAAGACGCTTTGAACCCCCTTTCAAATTTGTAGGCGCGTTCCCGAAGACGCTTGTCAGTTTTGAGTCGAGCTTTTAAAATAAAAATAATGCTGCTCCCTGTGCACCAAAAAACTTTTTCACATGGGCATATTTTACTTCAAGATGCTACAACCCCAGATCCTCTCAGTTGGAAAAGCAGACCTCTATAAATCATCGCCTGTTTGTTTGTTTTGGTTTACAGAGCTTCCAAACTCCCTGTGTAGGGAGAGGGGCTGGATGATTCTTTTTTTTTTCTTCTTTTTCTTCACGGACGATAAGTTGCGATAGCGGCCGCCATGCTTGCACGGCAAGGAAACATTTAAAGCCAGGAAAGGGAGGGACCCCCATTATCCCCCCCCCCAGACCCCTTGTTTTTGTTGCGTGCGTAGTTATACCCGGTGACTGTTTGTGTTTATGAAACTTCATTCGAGACGATGTTTAGTAATGGGTGAAGATTTTTATCCTTTGGATAAAACGATATTGGTGTTGACGGAAAGTTTAGACAACGTGACATGCAGACAACAATGGGCAATAGGTACTAGTACAACCGTCACTTGGATAATCAGGGTGGGGGGGGGAGTCAGTTGTGACAGTTTGTGACAAGGGGAGGGAGGAGGAAGCAAGAAGTGTGACACCACGCATTTTTTATGTTTATAAAAATTGTGTGCCATGCGATAAATGGAGGAAGGCGGTATAATGAAGTGTGATGTCATGAATTTTTTATAAGAATATGTTTATGAAAAATAGTGAGATGTGACAATAAGTGGAAGGTGGTGAAGTGTGACACAGGAGGGAGCGGGTAAAAAAATGTTGAAAAAATGGTGTGACATCATTGAAGAACAGCCCCTTACAGGGCCGTCGAGAGCCAACGCGGACACATCTTATCAGTTCAGCCGCTCCCTCCCCCACCCTCATAAAACTACAACGATTCTGTAGCAGGCCCTCTTAAGAGCCGGGCCCCTAGTTTCCGACTAGGCAGACATAGCCTCTCGTCAGCCATGTCTAAGTACAGTAGCGTAGCTATGGGGTCTAACGCCCCTAGTGAACTAAAGAAATTGCGCATCCTTCCCCAGGGTCGTCCTCATGGGAAGTCACCGGAAGTTATTGTGACCTCCAAAAAAAAATTTTTTTTTTGTGGTACATTTTATCAGTTGATTCGACAAATAGGAGGCAGCATTGTATTTTTTCTTCTTATTTTCTTTTTTAGAATGGTTTTCAATGATGCCCAATGTTCCTTCTTATTGATGTTATGTATGTGTCTCTAGCTCTTTTTTCTTCCGAGTTTTTTCTTTTTTTTTTAATTTATTTTTCATTTTTTAAAAGTATTTTTGAAATTTTATGATCAAAAAAAAAAAAAAACCTCTTAAACATTTTTTTTAATCAGTTGAAATGCCCCCCCCCCCCCCTGGTTACTGCGCCACTGGCGAGAGCCGTTTCTGCCAACCTCTAGTTTCGCTACTGTCTAAGTACTATTTATTTCATACTTCCCGTACTCTCCACCAATCATTTCCTTTTGATAAACGGTAATAGAACAAATATCATATCCCGGATTCTTTGTCCTCTATTCCAGTTCAATCGCTTCCAAATCTTTTCCGACTTCCGACTTCAAGTTAAAAGGCAAAGCACGCGGGCCACAAGTGGGCAATGCATTTATGACCACCAAGCATCCTGGTCTGGTAGTCGGAGGGCTAAAGGGCTCTCGGGCACGGTTGACAGGGTTGGTACAAAGAGCGTTTGAGGAGATCTGAGGCCCCACGCCCATGGGGGGAGAGCGAGATAATCCATGAGGGAACATCACGGGCCCCTTCACATGATATGACCTGCATCGCTAGTTGCCACTGGACTATTCATCTGGCATGGGACTTTGATTAGAGGACGCAGCGTACCAGAAAGTTCTGGCGTTCGAATAAGTGGGGGAAAATGGAGTTTTTTTTTTTTTTTTTGACTCATTGTTTCGATAAAAAAATGAATTTCTCTGTTTCCTTTCCAAAAAAAACCCCTTACTTTTAGAAGGGACCGCCGTTATTAGGGAAAGAACCGTTGAGATGATATTTTGAATAATATTTGATAATGTAATGCAAAAGTGGTCTAAATCCATAAAACGAGATTTTGAGCAATTGAATAGTTTAGTCAGGGGCTCCCCGATGGGAGGTCACAATGACCTTCCGAAATTTCTGTATGCGGAAAATTTTGTCTGACATTTCAAAAAACTATCATTATTCGGCACAATTTGGAGTTCCATTCGGCAAATTGAGAATTTTTTCCCTCCCAAAAATTAGAGTTTGGGCCTGCTCTGGGTTTAGTAGCCAGTTTTGAATAAAACACTGATGCTGTTCTGTTTTACGATTACGCCATTCACAAGTGTATTTAAAAAATTGGTTGTAAATAATCCCGATATACTAGACTAGCGTTAGTTACCTTGCTAGTAAACTTCCAGTTATTGTGGATTCTTCGCTCTAGGCTTAATTTAAAAGATCTCCAAATTTGTACTAATCGTTTTAGGACACCTTGCATAATGCTCCCTGCTCCCGACTTTGAGGAATAAATTTGCGTGCTATCCCGCTAATAACTTTTGTCAAAGTCGAATTCTCGCCAAGTGCGAAATATAATTTTAGACAGTAAAGCGCTCCAAAAAAAAAAAAAAAAAACCTCCATCTGGATATATTCAAATGAACATGAGTAACGAAATTTTGGCGTATTTAGTTACCCGATAATTTTAAATTTTATTGAAAGTTTTAAGCTTGTTCAGTTGCGACTTCTGGAATCGATCAAAATAAAAAATGTGTTTTGCACGTTTGGCAGTGTGCGTACATTTCGATAATTAGGCTGTTTATCGAAAAATAGTATACAATAAATACAAAACAACGATCTTCAAGGCTTATGCTGCCTTTTGTCCAACAACTAAAATTATTTTGGGCTCATTTGAGTTAAAAAACGCCCACACTTTATAATATAAAACAAGATACTATTAAAAAGAAAATCGCAAGCTTACGTTTTTTTCTCATCTATTTTTGTATTCAGAAGGGGAGAGAGGGTCATGGGAACCCAAAACCTCCTAACCTACATAATAAAGTGACGTTTCTAAACCGAAACCTGTTGTCTCCTAGCGCCATGAAGTTACCACATACGTCGCTTAATTTGAAGTGGGGAAAGGGGCCTGGAAAGGTATGTAATTTAGGGGTACTGTCTGTCTCTCTCTCTTTTTTTCGAATTTCATTTATTCTTGAATGAGGATACGCCTACTACACTCCCAATTGATGGACTATTACTTTTGCCTAGTGGGTTGTAACGACCGAATGCGCCGGTTATTGATGAACCACCATTGATCGCTCAACGGGATGCTACATAGTAGCGCTGATTTTATGCACATCATGGGGTTCAAGAGCGATCAAGATTCATTAGGGGGGAAAAAATGATGGTCTTAACGTTAACACTGATTGAGTAACGTCCGTAACCTTTAAAATTGAGCAACTGCTACGTAAACCAGATATAAATCAATAATACAATAATGATATCCGTTCTATTTTTTTACGAGCACCTTGAAATGTTGTGGCTAAATTGGGCTTTAGAAGGATTGGTTATAGCCACGAGTGCCAGATCTACGTCATTGTATAAAGGCTCAACTTTTTTCTGTGTAAGGACATCACAGCAGGTAAGAAAGGTTCGCTATTATTTAAGCTGAGTCGCGCAGGAAACAGGTAAAAAAGGTGTGTAAAATTGCTGCAAAACGCTAAACATAACAGATTTATTCCATGTCACGTGACCTGGTGGTTCCCATCCATCCATCTCCGATTTGGAGGACGTTCTAGAGAGACATGCCTTTGAAATTAACCTATGCAAATGTTCAGCTTCCCAAGACGAAAATCATGAGCATTTATGTCTTGGAAGCTGAAAATTTGGTATAAAATAGCTTCAAAGGCATATCTATAAAATTTCACTCAAATCGGAGATGTTCGGGTGGAGACGAGGAGATCACTTAACATGGAATGACTCAGTTTTTGACGCAACTTTTGCTACCTGTTTCCTGCCAAAACCATCACGACTCAGCTTAAATAATAACGAACCTTTTCTTACCTGCTGTGATGTACTTATGCAGAAAAATTTTGGGCCTTTATCATAGACGGATTTAGGCTGTGAATTCTGGGAGTGCAACAATATAGCAGTGGCGTAGCTAGGGAGGGGTGGAGAGGGTGGGCCGCCCGGGGCGGCGTACTTTTCGGGGCGGAAATTCAGCACTTTTTGTGTGGAAAAAAAATCAAATAAGGGAATCATACTTTAAATCTAATACTGGAGGCAAAGGAAAAAAAGAAAACCCTTTGAAATGTAAGGTTTTGGTATGACTGAACGGTCATTTCAGTGTTCGAAGTTGAAATATTTCCGTAGTGAGCTCTTGAACTTCCCCCATTCACTTAATGTTCTTAAATTGTAATTCAACACTTAAATTGAATTTTTAAAATTTAAATTTCGAAAAATATTTAAAAATGTAATATCAAATATATTTTTGAAATATAACATCCGTTTATGTATATAAATATCAAATATATTTCTGTAAAAGTTGTTTCTTTGCCGGTGCTGATTTAATGCAGGGAAAACAAATTATTGGAACTTTGTTACGGAATAAAAGCTGACTCTCTATCGTCCCCAAAGGCTTAAACTGACTTCAGTTTTGATAAAGATTCGGTAGAGAATCCCATTCCCCAAAAGTTACTTTTAACTGCAATTTTCGATGTAAATTCAGAGTATTTCTCCAAGCTAGGTGCCTGACCCCGCCCCCTTTATTTTTGTAGGAAGAATACGGATTAAATTAGTGTCTCTTTGCTACTTAAATGAAGTTTTATATTTTGAGCGATAATTTTCAATGCTTTAATGTATTAGATATGTCTCAATGAAAAGGTGGCAAATAGAGGAACCGTCCCGGGCGACAGAAACTGTAGTTACGCCATAGCAATACAGGGGACGGGGGGGGGGAGGGATACAGCACTGCAAATGACGATTAAAGCTGCTATTTTGACGGCAAAGGCGACTATTTTCATGACAAAAGCGAGTATTTTGCAATCAGTTGTAAAATACAGCGACTATTTTAGTAAGTGTAACTAAAATTCGTAAAAAATCTAGTTTTTTTTTTCTCCTAGGAGAAATTTTTTTAAAAAAATTAAAAAATCGCTTTTAAGCTTACCCCCTAGTTACCACGGAAAAAAGGAAAAGTTTTACCGCGTTTCATTTTGGAAACAATCGTTTTAAAAGGTGGGAAAATGAAATGTAATAAAACATTCACGACCAGAAAAAAATGTGAAATTTATATTTTTGTATAAAAAAAGTTTCGTAAAGTTTCGTCGCGAACGTAAAAGATCACAATTTTCGTAACGGTTTCGTTTTTGTGAGTGCCATTTTTGTAAAGGATTAGTTTTTGCAATCGCGATTTCTGTTTCTCAACTACTTCTTTTTTTTTTAACTGTTTTTTGGTTCTTAATTTCTTTTATTCGTACTATACATTCATTTTTTTTTTAAAGAGAGCTAATTTTCTTTCGATCGGAAATATTAATGTGACGCTCCGAGCTCTTTTTATACAGTCTTTTACTGCTGTCTTTAATATTAACAGTCAGACAGTGAGAAAAATATACTAGAATGTGTCAGTACTGGTTTCTCTTAGTGTTTATTCAGAGTTGGGCTAAAATTGTTGAAATATTTTTTGAAGTTTTCTTTTTTAAAGGTTGTTTGGAGAGAATTTACCCCGCGTAGGTCTGTCCCACTTCCTGGCATTAAAATGATATAAATGCTTTTTTTTTTTTAAATAGGAGACTATTTTAGAAATTATTTTCTGTATCTGGTAACTATTTTGGAGACTATTATTCATATTAAAGGTAACAAAAGCAAGAAATTTTAGTAGCGGAACTCAGGGATAGCACTGCCCCACCCACTTCAGAAAATTTTGAAATTTTACAGTGGAAATGTTGGTTTTTAGTTGATTTCAGAGTGATTTTATTGTAGTTTACTGGAATGATGTGTATGGACTTTATATCGTTTTTGAGGAAGTACATCACAATAGTCATATTTTTTGACTTTATTAGTCATGGTTATTTCAAAGAAACAGAAATGATGTTATGTTATTCCAATAAATACCAAATTGCAGAGTAAAAAATTGCTATATAATACAGTACTGAAAAATAATTAAAGGAATGTTTTTATTTGATTTATGTAATTATTTATCATCTTTCTTTTTTTAATGGAGAAATACTTCTTTTTAATTCGTGCTGCACAATTTCTCTCGCACTGGCGATGTGTGGTGACCGGGTCACACAATAAGCTGCCTATTACTGTATTTTTGCGTTTGCTTTCAAGTAAATTAACTTGCATTTAGCTGTAGACAAATATAAGTTGTTTTACTAAATTCCTGAGGAGAAATATATATTTTCTCCTGATAAAAATATATTTCATTTAAATTTTCTTTGAAAATCCAACCAAAATTGTTGGGGGTGCGGCGCACCCCATGGCACCTCCGTATATCCGCTATGGCCTTTATACTATGACGTAGGTCTGGCGCTCACGGGCTCTTGCTCTAAAAAGTATTCTTGTTTTTGCTTTTCTCTCACTCTTGATAGTATTAATTGCGAAATTCATTTAGGGGAGTTTTGATTCCTTTAAAGAAAGTTCATTCAAGAAATTTCTACCATCTCAAAAGGCTGCTTTAAGAATTTAACTGCACCATGTAACAACTTTTCATCTTTGTTCGTGAAATGTCTATTTGGATTGGCACTAAAAGTTTAAACTAAATTAGGAGAGCAATGGAGCAATCACACAAAAGTGAAGAAACCGTTGTGAGGTAGCCTTGCAAAGGCATAAAATGGAGTATACACGTGTATTAATATGCAATGCAGCAAAAAAGAAGCAGAAAATATTTGACTGGGAACTTAACTCCTCTAGAACAGTGAAACGAACATGAAATTATGCCTCTTCGACATCGTCTGCTACAGTTCCTTGTGTTTACCCGGATTCCAGTCCCCCAATAAAACGTCAGCCATGGAATCCGGTAAATTACGGTGTCGTGGCATTTTTCAATAAAGAAAAAAAAACAGTGAACGGTTGAATTTTTTCGCTCAGACAGGGAAAAAATGAGCTTCTGTTAAATCACGATTTCTGCACTTGCATCCTTTTTCTGCTTTTCGACGACAGAAACGCTGATTGGCTTCCGAAGTTTACGTTTTATTCTCATGTTCCCAGAAAACATGGAGGTTTTATTGGAAATTAGTTTCCGGAATAATGTTTTTCTCAATTTTGTTAAAACCATGTGCTCCCCTAATTTTTTTGAGCAGTGTACAACCGTTAGAGTTATTGATTGATTGATTGAGTTTAATTGCAACGGTAAATAACACGAGTAAGAATGCTCTCTTGTAATGTTGGTGTTGATTATCGTTCGTTGTCGGTGGGGGAAAAAAATTAATATTTGGTGCAATTGAGTAAATTGAAGTGTTTGACTTTGTTTAAAAAGGAAAAAAATAATTTAGTACTGAAATTCTAAAGAAGTGAGAGAAACCGAAACTTTTTTTTGAATAAAAAACAAAAGATTTCTTTACTTTTGCAGAAAAAAAACATTTCCTGAAGCTTTATTGAAGATTATTAACTTCTCTATTATCGTTATACCCACATTTTTTGCTGGAAGTATTTTTCCTTCCATGAAAGGCATTGCTCTTTCCACATTTGAAGAAATAATTAAAAATAGATTATTTATTCACTTTCGACAAATGCGTTTGGAATGTAAGAGCAGGGTCGTGTTACTGGATTTTTTCTTTCGTTATATTAATTAGGCGACGCATTCTTACGGCGAATGTTTTGGGGGAAAACGTGCCTCTTAAATTGTGTGCCGAAAAATACATCAAATTATAGAATCCTACACAAAATTACTGTCTGCCCATGGTTGCCATGAGATTGGAAAACGTCGAGTTTAGACGAGTCTATCTGAATGAGGGAGGAAAGTAAAAATGAGATGCGCTTAATGCGTTCATTTCAATGTAACTCTGCTTAATTCAGAAATAATGCAACTAAATAATGCAAGTTTTTACTCGATCATCATAAATTATCATCAGAAAATGAGCAAATTTTATCCAGCCTGACTTTCAGAAGAAAATTGTTCCTGTTTTATTTTTTACAGAACTTTCAACAATTAACAGTACTAGAGCAATTCCATTTTTGAAATATTGTTAAAAAAAATGTTTTAAAGTGGATTAAATTCATGGAGTAAAGAAATTTAAAAGAGAGGATACGTCTATGGTAAATAGGAGATGAAATTGAAGCCGGAATTATGGGGTAAATCGGTGCGAATTGGGTGGGATTATGATAACATGGTCGGCTCAGCCGACGGGTTGGTCTACATTTTAATGTAATTACGTAAACGAGATTCAAAAACTTGCAACAATACCTAAGTTTATATTAAGTACCGATTAAGAATCAATAATGCAATGTTTTGAATAAAAATGTATCTCAAGATCTTTAGCGAGAAGCTAAGGATCTTGGGACACCTCGGTGGAACTTACGGATACAACTTCTTAGTCTTCTTAGTTCCACTCTATCTTGCTCTATGATTTAATTAAATATTGATTGTAATTTTGTAGTGAAACCTTGCCTATTTTATGGGATAATTGAATTTTGTTCGAATCCACCTAAAGGTGAAAACTGCTAAACTTTTGAACAAATGCAAATAAACACACCAGGTTCCAGATTGAAAGTTACGCGAACGTTAAAATCATCAGGAACAAACGTTCTCTTACAACGATTTCCACCAGTTCACTTAATTTTTTCTGTGTTTATCATTGGTAAATATCAGTAATTAAATTTCGTCCTTCAAAGAGCATTGGATGTAATTCACGGTTCAAGAGCATTACAACACTGTCCACGCACGAAAAGTGTTGGAGCGTAAACTTTCACAGTTCCCATAAGACAGGGGAATTTAATCAAGCATGAAACCGCAGTCCTTTTTGGCGTGTCGAGGCCCTAAATAGGACATGGAGGGAAGTCTGGAACAAGGGATCCATCTTTTTCACAGGTGGAGGGCGGTTCCCAGTCACTCTTAATGAATGGAGAGAGGGTCAGAGGGAGTACGGATTCATGGCAATTAAAGGCCAGTGTCCCTCTCATAAGGGTGCTGATTGCAAATTGCCTAAATTGTGATCGTTGCCTTCATTATTGCACTGGTTTTTAAGTGGGTTTTCGGATTTAGTGTCAGAAATTGAGATCCTCTTCCCAGGCAAATCGTATGAATTGTGATCGCCACTCTCATTCATGGTTTTAATTTTGAGTAGGTCAAAGATTTCAATGCCAGAAACTCCAAGACACTTCTCCCCAATTTTGCATATCGTATGAAAGGTACACATTGAATCCATAAATGGGTGCATTTTTAAATGGATTTACTGTTTACTGTCAGAAACACCGGGACTAGAGTTACAAGCTTTGCAAACCAGATGAATTGTTGTCTTCAGTGAAGGATTCTTTTTCAAGTGGGCTTGATCTGCACTGGCAGAAACTCCAGAAGGGGGAGAGGATGGTGTTCTCTTAGGAGGAATGAGGATTAGAAAATACGAATTGTAGCCGTTGCCTTCATTGTTGAATTCTCTGTTCAGTGGGTTTAAGATGTATTGATAGAAGTTCTGAGTATCTTTTCAAATTTAGTAAATCACCTTGATTTAGAATGTTACTTACCCTAATGGATTCATTTTTTAGTCGGTTTTGAGGTTCATTTGCAGAAACGTTGTGATCCTCTACCCAGGTTCTGTAAAATACTAAAGTTGTTATAAATGGAAACATTTTTAAGTGTTTTTAAGATTTACTCATAGAAACCCCGAGAATATCTTCTTGGTCTTTTTCAAATAAGTATGTAAAGGCGGATTCAAGTCTTGCGAGTGCAAAACAACTCGAAATTGAATTTGTTGTAGAGACTTTGTGGAAATTTGCATTTTCGTAATTTACCTATCTATTTAGCTTCATTTCCCTCCGTCTACATCTGTAGTCTGTAGTTAATAGGCTATTTAAAAAGTCAATCTTAATCAGGATAAGGACGACAATCTGCCAAACTTTGATGGAAAAGATCATAACCAAACACCGGAACGTTTGTTATAGGAGAAACGAAATGAACTCGAAATTTAATTGGTTTAGGGAGAATTTTGCTGATTTGCAGATTGCGGTTTTGTTTTTAAGATGAGCGTCAAATATGATTCACGTATTTTAAACTAAAATCCTCCCGCCCTCCTTTAAAAAAAAAAAAACGATAAAAGAGGAAGGAGAAACATTAATTTTATTACTTGTTGCGGTTTCAAGAGAAATTGGGAGCGTTAATGAGAATTTCAAATAACAAAACTTCCTCATAACGTCAACAGGTTTAATCTATCACTGCAGATCGGGCGCTATTTTTATATTTTGATTGATATCAATGAATTAATCTTTTAAAAGCTTCGAAAAAGAAAAAAAAAAGTACGCTAATTGAAAAAGACTCCCATCCATCATCTCTCCAAATCACAATGCTGCCCTATACCGGTCAAACTTTTGCAAAGTTCATCGCGATGAACCTCCGAACAATTCGGACAAAACTCTTTCCTCCGAAATAATTAGGGACAAAAGACGGAAAACGATGATTAATTTTCTTTTGTCGAAAAAAAAGAAGAAAATGGCGGTTTACTTTCAGCAGCGTAATCTCGTCTCGGAACAATGTACTTACCAAACTGGAACGGTTTCTCAAATGGCAAATAAAATGACAATAAGAATCAACAACAGTAAAAGAAATCTCGCGCTTAATAGGCATTCAAATGACCGTAATGACCATTCATTGACCCCTGAAATCCCGTTACGAAAATGGATACTAGGTTACGGAGAGGAATTAAGTTGTTTTTCTGCTGCTTGTTTATTTTCCTTTCCACTTTGCTCTTCCTTGTGTGCTCATGGTGGCATTTCCCCCCTCCCATGTGGCGTGACGTCAGTGGCGTCTGATCTTTCTAAAGGTTGGTCACGAAGCTTATGAATAGCTATGGTTATCAGAAAAGTTGCATTTATAAGATAATTTTTTTTATTTATTATTTTTTTTTTTTTTCAATTTTTATTTATTTACTTTGATTAATGAATTTGAATGGAAAAGATTAAAAGAAATAATATAGTAACAGTAAATAAAAGAAAATAATACATAATTTGTTTCTGACAAATTAGAATGGGGTTGTTTCCTTCAGTCGAAAGTAGTACTTTTTGTCACTGAAATTGATAGAATAAGCAAAAAAAAAAAAAAAAACATGGAACCAGAAAATACTTTCATTTTCCCAACAGGTTTTTTTTTTATTAATTTTTTTAAATGTCCGATTTTTCAAACAAGGCGTGGCCTTGATGACGTCACAAATTATGCTCTTTGGCGCGTCTTCCTATCGCGTTTCCACGTTATGATAATCAAGAAGCGAATTAAAATTGCGCTCTACGCTTGCTGTCAACCCTTGCTTGTCGTTGCCAATACACGTGAGTAAAGAAGCGAATTAAATATTTGTTCTGTGAATGGCAACACTGAATGGCATTTCATCATTTGTGATGTTATAGTGCCTAGAAAGAATAGTGTGCCGATCGGCGCTTTTTCCCCTTCGATTCTTGAAGACAAAATGTATGAAAACCGCTAGAGGGCAGTGCGGTCGAGGTGCACGTTCAATTTCGTGGTGTTTACATTAGTAGACGCGGGATTTTGTTACAATTTAGTTCCGCGTTTCTCTTTTTCACCTTTATTTCGTGAATATTTCATGAAACAGCGTTTAAGGCTTTTAATGGAGGCATCAAAGTTGAACATTAGAAGAATCATCTTGTTTCGTGCCAGGGTGCAAAAGTGGGTACAAAAGATGCAAAGAAAAAGTTTCGCTTTTTAAAGCTCCAGCAGATGAAGAAAAACTAAAGAAGTGGAACTCGTTAATTCCCAGGTTAGATAAAGTTTTTGATAAATATTGCTCAATTTGTGCTCTGCATTTCGAAAAACATTTTATTGAAACGCATTATAAGCATATTATAAATGGTGAAGAAGTTTTGATTCCTCGAGGAAAACCTTTTTTGAAAGATGAGACTTTCAGCTTTATTATTAGTAGAGAAATAAAAGATGCGCTGTTATTAAATACTTAGGGGTCATTCATTGATTACGTAAGGATGATTTTGGCAATTTTTGACCCCCCTCCCCCATGTAAGGGTACGTAAGATTTTTCACCCCCCCCCTAATCTTATGTAAGATTCCATTTCGTTTTTCAGAATGATAAAATAACAAATCTTGGAATCGTTACATCACTGGAATCGTTATTAAATTCACATTATTAAATTAAACCTTTTGCGTAAAGAAATAGTTACTGAAAAAAATCTAAACTGAATGTTTTTTCGACTTTTTTTTTTTTTTTTGATGTAATATTAATTAAATAAAACATGCCGTACGCAATACGACTCCTTTATTATATTTTACACTATAAATTCTTTGTAAAACAAATAAAAAAACATCTTATCCCAACACGTTTCTTACCTTCCAGACGCAAATGGAACATAATCTCTGCCAAATCACTTGACCGCGCAATTTCTAATGTGAAATACCGACTTGGAAAATATTATGTAAGAATGAGTTTGACCCTCCCCCCAAGTAAGGGTACGTAGAGGCTTTTCCAACCCCCTCCCCCTCTGGACCCTTACGTATTTAATGAATGGGCCCTTATAGTCTACTATTTTCATTGAAGATAAATTAGCATAAGGAAATTTTATATGCTTCAAAAAATAAACGAACACCCATGTAACAATTAGCACTTATTACAGAATTTGTCTTTTGCGCAGAAATAAGTTCAATCCGAAAAACGGGGGCTTTTAAACTGCGAAATCAGCATGCAATCGCTGATTTAAAACGAGTCTGATTGAGAAGCATAACGTACTCCTCGAGTGCAGCGCCACCTGGATTTTCCTCAGATTTGACCTCACTTTTTCCCCGTCGATCGGCACACTACTCTTTCTAGGCACTATAGTCATGTCATCGGTTGATGTCATTGTGACTGTCATAAGTTTATTCTGATTAACACGTTTTTATTAGCTTAACTTTGTTTGTGGGTCCAACTTTCCTTTGGACAAATAGCGAGTGGCTTATTAGAATTACTTACAATGTACAAATCAGAGTTGCGGAGTGTAGCAATGTTTGCATATAAATTTACCAGAAAACATTCAAAATGTCTGATGCAAATAATGCAATAGAATACTAAGATACATTCCATTATAAACATCGAACACACGCACAAAGATTTCATTTAAGAGTTACGAGTGTAAGCAATATATAGTATCGAAATCTTATTTGAAAAAAAAAAACAGTAATAAGGACTTTATATTTTCAGAAATAAATAAAATAATAGTTTAAAAACTAAAAAAACACGCTTCTGTAGCAAAATGAACTAAAAAGTAAAAAATAATCTGTGGATGACAAGTACAGTGCAAAACCATTTATCCGGGAACAAAAAACCGGAAAACCGGCAATTTTATCCCGATTTTCCTGCCATTTTTTAAAAATACGCATTTTGTGTAATTTTTGAGAAATTAAGCATTATTTTTGAAATTCCCAAAAGAATATGAACGATTTCTTAATAAACACCATATTACTCACGTATAACTTGGGAAAATGTTTGCGAACATTAACTTCAAATGGTTTTATCCTTTATGCGGGGCAAAATTTCCGAAATATTTTCTTGAATTAAAAAGTACCTTCGTAAGTCTGAAATTTTCATGTTTTATTCTAATTGAAAGCTAAAGAAATGAATATTGTTGCATTTTAATGCAGTATCTTATTGAATGGCCTATAATTAAATGCGTTTAGCGTAAGTGACGTCGCAAAAGTACGGAAAACGCCGAAAACCAGATTTGCGGATTCTCCGGATAGTTAGTTGATCATGAAATATAGAAATCCATTAAATGCAAAACTAATAAGGCTGTAAAAACTCATAAATCAAATTTCTGTTGATAGTCATGAAATGCAAAAGCATGTTATTAATAACTACCCTAATCGCTAACACAAAACTTTTACAAAAAATTAAAAAAAAAAAAACGCGATCATGAAAACGAATTCTTTTATAAACTATAGTAGAAAAATCGCACATTAAAGTTCAAAAACTTTTTTCCCCTTTCCTTCATTTTCCTTCGTTTTAAATCGAAAAGTGTTGTATTTTTGTCTCTTTTTCAAACAGAATGTGAAGGTCTCAGGTATTACGAATAATTTAAGTTTTTTCGTGTTTAATTTAATTTATTCTCTTACTATTAGTTTTTGATATTTCGACATATAATAGCATTTCTGAACTGTTTTCTTCTCATTTTAATATTCATAATAGTAATTTAAGTTTAACAAACAATCGGCCAATAGCACTTTTTATCGATCCAGAAAACCGGGAAATTCAGATATCCGGGATAGCGATGGTCCCGAACTTCCCGGATAATTGGTTCTTTACTGCATATAAAGTAATTGATCAAACACTAATTTTACTGTAATTAAAAAAAGCGTGGAGGCTTCTTATCAGTTGTCTTAAATTTCTTGCACTTGTTATCCATGCAAAAATGTAAATAGGTAAATAGGCAGCCCCCCACGCTTTTTTTTATTACAGTAAAATTAAGTGTTTGGTCAATTACTTTATAAAAGTACTTGTCATCCAAAGATTATTTTTAAATTTTTAGTTCAATTTGCTAATAAAAGCGTGTTTTTTTTAAGTTTTTTTAACCATTATTTTATTTTAGTATTAATTTCTTTCCTAACCTCGATTTTTCCGGCATGCCGGAAAGGACCAGGCAAGGGTTATTGAAAATCTGGTGACCCCCGAATTTCGCGGCCTGCCGGAAAGTGCGGGATAATACGGTACATGAAACGAATGTAGTCCAACTTAAGTTGATATTTAACGGCAATTTTTGTCCCACTAACACTTCCGATTTATGATTTTTTTTGCGTTACTTCTTTCATCTTTTTTAAGTTGTCTATTAAACATTTTCATTGTCTTCAGGATTCAGCTTTCCATTTCACTCGTATACATTTCTCTCTGAACAAATAATTATGTCTTTAGTCAGTGGCATTTAAGGTCAGTCAATCTTTCAAACAGAATTCATTTGCAGTTGATGGTGATTGAAAATACTTTGTAAAGTGTCCTTCCCATTGCCTCCTTTAATTCTTCTGAGTCCAGGTGATCTTGAGGGGCAACTCCCAACAGACCCAAGATATAAAGCCCTTTGTAAACTGAAAAGTTGTAGCTCAAAGAACTTGCTCCTTGCAATGGATACAGGCGCATGTAGACATCTTCGGCAAGGAGCAGACTGATAACATAGCAAAAGAAGCCCGAAATTCCCCTCAACTTTACAATAGCCTAGCCAGGGCCACTCCTAGCCTCATTAGCGCCGTCGTATAAATTTCTTGTGAGCGCCTGTATGCTCTGGCGTTCAGGAAAAATATAGTTAACACCTGGTGGGAAGTTTTGTAGACAAGTATAAAATGAAAAAAAAAAAAAATAATAATACGTTTGGCATTTAATTTATAAAGAAAAATGTGTGAATATTAATTTTGAAAAATGATGAACATTTTTTATTTCAAATTTCGAAATCATTTCGAGTTCAGCAGCTTCTCTGATATGCTAGTACGTAATGCGTTGTGGAAAAGAAAAGTATCTTAAGTATCACACAGTTAACGCCACTTTGAATATCTATCTAATATCTAAGTGATGCATAATTAATAAAACTTTTATGCCTTTGCTGTAAAAACATAACAACAGGAGCAGTGACACAACTAGAAAATAGTTTTAGGGGCACATTGAAAAAACATTCTCTTTTAAGAAAAAGGAGATCCAGGCGATATTTATTGACGTTAGAACAAGGAATGGAACTCTGGGATTCCACCCGACGTTTTTTTTTTTTTCTTTTCTTTTTGAAAAATAGATAAAAATCAATTCCAGTCTTCTCCCCTCCAATTTTTCAAAATTGAACTTCCAAAAACGCATTTGTAGACAACTTGAAGATTTTTACAGTAATGGTATTCTGGAGCTCCCCCTAGAATTTTTTTCAAAATTAAAGTCCTAAAAACTTAAGCAATATTATATGATGTTAGGGGAAGAGGTTGAGAGGCAATTCCGCTTAAATTTTTCGTAAGTCATGTTTAAAAAACCTATTTTTTGATGATATGTCCGAATATTTTTTTTGAAATTGAAATATTAGAAACGCGATTGTAAGACCATATTTGGTAACATTAGGGCCGCAATCATTCGAAATTAAAGCTCCCAAAAACTTTATTTTAGCTGATTTTCGAACGCAGTTAAGTGTTGTTTGGTATTCGGGGGCATTCCCTGAAAATTTTCCGATATTGAAGATCTGGAAACGAAATTTGAGATCCTCCGTAATGCTTTGGTAGGAGGGAGAGGGGAAGATTCGGAGGAGTAGCATTTAGAGATACTGGAGTAGAGCATTTTAAGACTTTCTGCTCTTATTTAGACGAACTAGAAAAAAGAAAAACAATAAAGAAAAAAGGAAAGAAATAGGACGGAGGGTTACGAGTAGCTGACCAATAGCTGTAACTATTGAAAACTTTTAATTCAAAGATTTCTTTTCAAAATAAATAAAGTGTTACCCCAACATCATTATGTTCTTCTTATTAAACTCACTTTGTCTAAAGACGCGTTTTTTTTTTCTCTTCAGTAATAAAGAATATTTTTCGAAGATATTCTACTTAGCATTCTGGAGGGAGGGGGAATGGGGTGACGCAACCTGAGGGATGCCCTGTGCCCCCCCCCCCTCTGGTTGCGCCACGGAAAAGGAGGGTAGCGATTATATTTCTAAATTGAAGGATAATATTGTACAGGATATTCCACCGAAAATCTGAAACTGATAAAACGAAAAATTCGAAATTATTGAATCGTTAAAAAGGCGTATAATTTAATATTTAAACAAACACATTGTCCAAAGCTTTTTCTTTAACTTAATACACAAATAGTTGAAGAAAGGGGGAGGAGATAGAGTAATTACAGTTAAGTCGTTGCTTTTTGGAACTAAAAAAATTAACCTAAATTATTGTCTGCAATATATGTGTATTATGCACAATTAAATTATAAGCAAATGTGCTTACCGTATTTTTTTACGTATGATAACACAAAAAAATACGGTAGTGAAATTACCACGAACAGTAGTTAAAAATCACAAACAGACACAATGCACAGATTATATTCACCGTAAGAAGCGAAATGGGGAACAGCAGTTTTCTTGCGCTGCTTCGTATGTTCAAACTTGTGAAATTATAGACATAACGAAATAGCATTCACGGCTCCAAATATGAAGAAAAATACAAAAATATGCATTAATTAGCATCATGTGTTTTCACTGTAAACGATAGCGCTTTTGAATAGCATGTTTAGCCACAACATGTAGCAGCATAATTTCACGGCCACCATTAGATAAAATGAAGAGTTCAGTTTTATTATTTTTTGTTGGAGATTCCCCTCCCCCTCCATTTGGAGCATTTTTTATTGGTAGAGCTCGGCGCCTTTTTGACTCTGGCGCCGTCGTGTGCCGCACGACCTTGCACATAGGGACGGCACGGCCATGTCAGCCTAGCCCTTGCCGATGCAGCAGTCAGACGTAAACTCACCTCCCAACTAGTTACGAAGAATTTTATCTGAGAGCTTAATTGCAACCATGTAATTTCAACTACAATAGCCATATTACGCACAAGGACACGACACTTTAAAAGAATGAGACTGTCTCATGATGGTCAGAGATGTCACAATACCTGTCCTTACTGTCATGAATTTCAACTTTCTCCAAATAACATTTTAAATTGTCTTTACATTCTGGCTAAACTCTACAACATAGATCTAAACTCCACAGACTATCACCTGCTCTATTCGCCGTCCAAAGGTCTATTTCTGTACAGTGTTTACACCTACAACCTACAGCATAAACAAAACTTGAAGGGACACCAAATAGATGTGGGTGCCATGTCTAATGCTTTTCCTTCAACAGCATCCTGTTTTGAAGCTCAATTAATATTTTACTCTTACCATTCACACCCCAAAATGTCAAAAACCTTTAGTAGCCCTTGTAAAGTGAGAAAGGGTTTCAAAAACACCACCTTCTGCTAACCTTTCGGACTTCAGAATCAACAAGCCCGACAACTGACATATTGACCTACAAAAGAGAAAGCATTCTTCTCAGAAGCAAGCCTCTTTCATTCCTGGAGGCGAAGATCATTGTTTGAAGAGTTTTCTTTCTTTTTTTTTTTTTTTTTTTTTTCAATGGCTAAAAACAGGAAGTGCAAGCAACTTAATGATGTTTTTGAGAGATTTGATCTCTTGAGGTGACTCGTTTTGTTTCACCGGTTAACGTCAGGGTTACGATCTTGAAAAAACAAAATATACTCATCTGGCAGGAATGAAACAGCTTCAGAATCTCAAATTTACTTTTCGGGTCAGATTATCTTGACTTCAAAACACTACTGACACATAAATTCTGTAATTCATTATCTTTGCATCAAATGTATGTTCTAGTGAAAAATAGCATTAAGGCACGTATCTGGGCCTTCGTCCGTTGCCTCTGAACCACTTCTAAGATTTTCTTTTTCCACACACACACAGGTAGAACTGAGGTCTATTTCAGGTAAGAAATACTTACCTGAAATAGACCTCAGTGGAAGAAGAAGACAGTCAGTGGCGGCCCTAGTTTTGTGGACGCTTGGGTGGTGTTCTATTCTTGTCCTCATTTTTCAGTCGGACCCCGATTTAACGAATTTTGCGATTTAGCGAATTTTTCTTTTTTCCCGACTAAAATGAAGGCGAAAACCCCTATTTACCGAATAATAAACCCCAAAATAACGAATTATTTTAACAGTCGAAAAAAAATTTTTTTTTTGTTAATTTGAGTTAGGAAATATTGGATTGTTTTCCAAACGTTACATCCACATTGTCCGAAACAGAAAAGACTTTTTTTGAAATCAGCCATTTTTGACGGGCGAGAGGGCAACCAACGGATAGTGACTCTGATGCAGAAAGAAATAGTGAAACTCCCATTAAAACTGTTACTTTTCAAATGCTTTACATGACCTGGAAACTGTAAAAAAGATATCTCATGCAGCAGGCTGCAAAAGACACAATATTTTCTTCTCTACATAAAGTCCAAAGAGAACTATTTCGAGTCAAGTATCAGGGATATTGTCAAACATCTATTACTTAGTAGTTTAAAATTTCAAATTAACAAGCGTGTAATAAGTTGCGGATTGCTGAATAAAAAGTGTACACTTTCTAATTATGGATATTTGAGCACATATGCTTATTAGGGAGTTTTCGGTAAGGTAAGTGCACTTTTTTGAAAAAAATATCGCACCTCGATATTACGAATAACCCTGATTTAACGTATACAAGTTTCGGTCCCGGTGAATCCGTTAAATCGGGGTCCAACTGTATAAAAGAAAAGTGGTAGTGAAATTAAATTATAATGGCGTCGTTTCCAATACTTTAGAAGTATTTTTTTTCTGAAAGAACATGCTTAAAAACATAGGATCTAACAATTTTTTAAATAATTTGTTTAATTTTAATATTTTTAAAAATTTACTTAAATCAGTGATCTTTTATTGTTTACATTTCTTGCCGATGACATCACAAATGATGAAATGCCATTCTGTGTTGCCATTCTCAGAGCAAAATATTTAATTCGCATCTTGACTCACGTGTATTGGCAACGATATGGTTGATAGCAAGCTTAGAGCGCAATTTTAATTCGCTTCTTGATTATCATAACGTGGGAACACGGTACAAAGATGCGTCAAAAAGCATCATTTGTGACGTCATTTAGACCATGCCTTGTTTGAAAAATCGGCATTTAAAAAAATAATTTAAAAATAACTGTTGGGAAAATAAAAGAATTTTCTGGGTCGTTTTTTTTTTTTTTTTTTTTGCTTATTCTATCAATTTCAGTGACTAAAATTCAGTGTACTACTTTTGACTGAAGGAAAGAACCCATTAACACATCTTTTTTCAATAAAATCCTACATATGCATCATATGCATTATTAACGAATCTCTCCGAAAATGTAGTGTCCTAGAAAAAAGGGGAGATGAAAAAATAACGTTTTATTCTTTCTTTTCGCGAACCTGTTTTGTCTGTGCTCGGTTGTAACGAACAAATATCGCGGCCTCTTCCAGCTCGTTACGAGCGAATTCGACGGTATTTTAAAAGGATGTCGCAAAAGAAATTCTACAAAAGTAAAGGCACAACTATTATGTCATGCATTTGAGATTGGTAAGAAAAAACGAACACTTAAAAGATTGCCACTGCTTTATATTAGCAGTAAAGATAAGCGATTGGCTTTTTTCTTTTTTCTTCTCAAATCATATATGAAACATTGACCATATGTTAGGAATGTTTAGATATATGTCATGCATTTGAGATTGGTAAGAAAAACCGAACACTCAAATGTTCTTTTTTGTTCTCGAATCATATGACCATTGACCAAAATGTTAGGAATGACCAGTTTTGTTAGAAATGTTCGGATTACTGATTTTCCGGACGAACGATTGGTTATGAAAAAGGGAATGTACCAATTCCATAAGAAAAGTATGGAAATACTAAATTATAATTAATCATAACGTACGTGTACTTTGAATCACTCACACGTCTTACATATAACACAGAGAATCATTCTAGTTATCTTCTCAGGGGAGACCCGATAGAAGGTCATCGGAGGTCCCAGTGACTTCCAAATGTTTCCTAATTTGGCAAATAATTAGACGATTAGGCAAAATTCGAGACAGTCTCGTTTTTTTTTTTTTTTTTTGGTGTTTTTTTTTTTTTTTCAGCAATCACGATTACTAATTGTTTTCACTTGTTGAGCAATCACGACTGCTAATTGTTTTCACTTGACCGTCCTTGATGTTAGGTTCCTTTTTCAACACCACCGACCTCTGCAGGCGCGACTCCTCCAGATAGCCGCTGCTCCTGGTCGGTGGCGTCCATGTCCTAAACACACGCACGCTCATACACATACAGACACGCACCTTTACGCACATACGAATGTGCATACACAGAGGTCTACGCTCTACGCACACACAAAAGCCTACACATACACAACTGTACACACGTAACCGCCCAAAAGGAGGGACAGGAGCCTTTTCTACTAACATGTGAGTAGGGTAGCAACCAATAAGTAGGGTTCTGTCGCATCTCGTGAATGCGAAAAACATAATCTAAATTCAAAATTTAAGAATTCAAATTAATTATAAACTTAATTTTTTTAATGCCTAATATCTCTTCTCATTATGTTTCGGTGTATGCTCAAATTTTATCATTTTGTAAAATTCGCAGTTTGATTCGGTAGATTGAGAAAGTTTTTTTTGATAGCATACTAGGGGAGAATTGTGCCGAATTTGAAATCAAACTGCAAGAACTAAAAATAACCTCAATCTGGAACCAAGTAGCAAACAATATTTCTTCGCAATTAATTAAACAAAATTGAAGTTTAAGGAAATGATATAAAATTTCACCAACTCGGAGGACATTTTGAAAGTTCATACGTTACACATTTTTTTTTTTTTTTTTTGTGAAGGGCACAGAAAACTCGAACTTTTTTTCTATATTCTCCGACGTAATTCACAGTTTAATTGTCTGAGCCCTTTTTCCCAACGACATTTTAAATTTGATGCATTTCTTAGTTGTTTTATAACGATTAACCCCTAACCTTTTTTTTCCCTACAATTCTCACACTTTTATCCACATTCAACACATTTTTGCAACAATCTAACAATCTTTTATCGTGCTCTTTCTAAGCAGTGATGTTCCTATCAAATTTTCTGAGTGTATACTCCCAGTAATCTATTACGCATGATATGTCTATGTGATCATATATATAATATGTTATAATATGAAAATTTTTGAAGCTTGAGGGTATACGCTATCTGTCTAAAAAATGAGAGTGTACGGCGTATATGGAGGTTCTATGAGAACACCGTTTCTAAGTAAACCGTAGAAAAATAATGTAAAGTAATAATGAATATAGAATAACGTATTGGTAAAAACAAATTAGCACTAAAAAACATACACACTCCCATTATATAATTATTACTATTATATAATTATTATACTGCTTATTATATAATTATTATACTGCTTATTATATAATTATTATACTGCCTATTACATAATCATTACTATTACCTATTAGCTTTAGGTAATAGTAATAATAGCTTTTTCGCTACGCAAAGTAATTAATAGCTCTCGATTGTTTCATTTCCAATTCGAAAAGTTAGGACCAACTAGCAACTAAGCTGAAAAAAAGTATCTTCATTTTAAACTCATTCCATTGTCTTTAGAAAACGCAACGTTTCATTGTGCTATTTCTTTTCCTCTTTTTCCCCAAATGAAAAACAAATTTACCCAGCGAGAGTGGAGAAATTAAAATAATTTAGTTTGAGCTACGTAAGAGGAAAAGTCTCACTGTTAAACTAAATATTGGCAGAAACTTCGACACTAATCCAAGATCTCCACTTAACAAAAAGAGTGTAAACGTGAGACAGAGAGTGAATTACATTATAACTCTTTTTATATTTGTTTTGGAAAGTTGTGGTTGGATGCGCTGAAACCAAGTTGACTGTCACGCTAACAGTTTTTCAGTTGAAAACAAATGGTAATAATACAAGATGATTCAGAAAGATGGATATAATTTCAAATTGCCGTATATCCTGCACTACACGCTGTAGTTGAATTCTGTAATATTTGCATCTAATTATTTCATGTCAAAACTTTTTTGCAAAAAAATGGGTAAAATATTGATTTTAAAGTGCTAGATCACATAAACATTTATTCTGAAACCTATATTCTGGAAACATTTTGGCATAAATCATTTCAAGTCTTTCGTTTTCCTTTTAAGCTCTGATATGCAATTATTTATTTCGGTTCTTAATTGCATATATTCGATTAACTTTATTTACAATTAAAAAAAATAAATAAGTTCTCAGAAAAAGCAATTTTCAAAAAAAAAAAAAAAATCATTTACAACTTTTGCATGAAATGGCATTTTTGTTTTTTCCCTCATTAAGCTATTAACTCACTACTCTTCTGTTATTTGTTCATGCCATTCATCATACAGTTAAAAATAATTATTTCTTAGATCGATTTCTTACTGTAAAATTATATCCCATTCATCACCATGAGTGACCTATTCAACCCATTGGTGGGGATGTATGAGTCAAACGGGCTTCTTTTTCTTTTCCCCCAGTTTTCGATTTTTTTAAATATATTGCTGAAATGCATTAAAATTATCCCGAGCCTTTGAGGAAAAAAATCTGCTCAAAAGAAAAAGTAGCAAAATTAAAAAGAAGAATATCCCATTCATTACCACTCTTCTCTAATAACTTACAAATGTAATTACAACCAAATAATACTGCTTCAATGGAATTTTGTTTCCATACATAAGCGAGGGCTTATTTATTTACAGGAATCTCTTTTTTGTGCCCAGTAAGTGATGTTTCTTCATACTCACCAGGAAACAATACAAGTTTTGTAAAAGTGAAAAAGCAAATAAATAGGTAGGGTAACGGCATCAGTAACAGACAAGGTTCCAGTAACAGAGAGTCGTAAATTTGGATTTAAATAATAAGAATTTTAGGCGGGTTAAACTGATGTTGCCGCGACTCATGATTACGGTGCAACCATCTAATGTTATTAGAGTGGATTTTATGAGCCAGTTGGTATTTACAAGGCAAAAGTGGAAGGTTATGAACAGTCAGGGGTGCCTACAGAGGGAGATTATGGCGCCATCAAAAAAATTTTTTTTTTGGGGGGGGGGATTTTTTTTCCAGAAGTTTTTTTTTTAGAACATGAAATTTTTGATTTTTGGTAGGAAAAAATATATATAATTTCATTCAACAAGAAAAACATGCGTAAATAATACCTTTTTGACGTACTCATTCCAAAATTTATTACCCGTGTCTCTTTTTCAATAAAGGGACAAGGGCGACCACATGCAAAATTTTAAGGGGGGCTCAAAAATTTCCCCCATGGTTTAGCAGAATATTTTCCCCATGGAAACCGATTTCAGTAAAGTTTAGAGATATTAAAGTTTGACATTTTTAATATCTTATTCATTAATGGCTGGAAAAGAAATTTTTATACATTTTGCAAAGAAAAAAAGCACTAAAAGCAAGGAAGTTCTTATTTCTAGGGGGGGCTTGAGCCCCTCCTTGCCCCCCTATATAGGCGCCCTTTTAAAGGGATCATCAAAGACGGGATGGAGTCGGTGTCCGTTAAAAATCAGGATCAGACGATTTGATTTCTTTTTAATTCATTATAAACTAGCTGCGTGTCCAATTATCTCCCTGTCAAATTTGGTCGAGATCCAACATAAACTGGATTTGTGTAGGAAACATGCATACATATATGCACATATATTTTTTGCTTTGTTTATAAATTTTCTGGAAGTAGCACAGTTCTGTATGAGAAATATGTGCAACAGTGATGAGAGGGAGATCAAAAATGACTGAAATAAGGAGTTTTTTAATTGTTTTTTCCCTGTTATTTATTTATTGTTTGTAAGAATTTTGACCACTATGCTCTCGCCTTTCATAGATTCATTTGCACCAAAACAATCGTCAAAAACTAATTTTGAAGTTTTTGAATAGCAATTTTTTTAGCCCATCACTTGAAAATTAATATACTTTCTTCATAAATTTGCTTAGTTTATGTAGAATTTTTCATTTCACTTTACTCTCGTTTTTTCTAACATTCTTAAATTGACTGTTTTTTTTAATTTATAAATAGATGATTTTTATAAAACTTTCAATGATGTTTGATTCTACTGTTGGAAGTAAAACAGTTTGCTCGAAAGATATTCTAATTATTTTTCTTAAATCATTTTTATTTCTTTCTGTATCTGATATGCGTATTTAGAAGGAAGCATTAGATTCGTGAAAATTTTCGAGTTCTGAATTTCGATGTGTGCTGAGCAGCTGAATCAATTTTGAGGATTTCCGAAAAATATCTGTCGTAGTGAACTTGTGTGTGACCCATCTTTTTTGATATGAGACTTCAACTTCGGTAAACTTTCAAGAGAGCTCCTCCACTGTTACGCCCTCTTTGTCATTAAGAGCCATCTAAAACTGAGTTTACAGAACTACAATTTCGAAAAATTTATGGAAAGAGCCCCTGAATATTCCCTCTTCTTAACACAATCAAAGACAATCTGCAATTGCCTTTTTGGAGTTTCAATTAAATTAATTTCAAGGGAACATAACTGCTTTTCTTGACGATAAACTACTCGCCCTCATCGAAACCAAAATAGAATATTAACACAATTCATAATTGGAATAGCTAATCTTGCCAGATTTCTGAAAGGTTGAACCGGGACACCGGAAGAGAAACCTCCCCCCCCCTCTCCCCCCCCCCCAAGGTCGCAGGTATTCAAAAGGATTCACACCCTTGGCTGTTTTTTAAAGTGTTTTAGACGGTAGATCATTCTCAATGCTAAGAATAAATGGTTACTAAATTGTAAACCAAACTTTGTAAACCAAAACCAGGAATAATAACACATGACCCAAGCAGATAAATTTAAACATTTTATTTCCTACATGTTAATATTTTCAAGTAACCTAAGAAAGGAGAAAAACTTTGAATAAAGAAAAAAAATTAACAATATTACAAGGACTTTTCACTAGCTAGATCTCTTTTGGTTAAAAAATTGTTGTAAAAATCTCCAGAAGCTAGTTCAATATTAATTTTACATATTAGAGTTACAAATGGCATAGGAATTATTCTAAATAATCCTTCACAGTTAATTATTTTTATACTGTTTTTGGTCATCTATAGTCAAATTTATCATTTTCCGGGACGTGAAGTAAACCGGCCGGGACACCAGAATTTTGTCTGAAAACCGGGACGTCTGGCAAGCCTGGTAATAGCTAGAAATAATAAGATACCTATTGATCCAATGATAAACATTTCTAACCATAATATCTAAAATCCTATGAGCTACTTCTTTTCCCTCCCCTCCACTTTGAAAAACCATTTCGCTAATCCATAACCTACCCAAAAACACCCTCTTAGCTGTCAACAACTGATGCTGGAGAAAGTCGAGGATTAGATTTCAAGTCAATTACAGACTTAAGGAGGACATAATCACCAGATTTCTTCTGGTGGGATTATCACTTGGCGGGATGTAATACTAGAACAGTTATTTTTTGCTTTTTATCCTGAATTCACCGAAACAGAACAGCGCTGACACACTCGCTGAAATTATGGAATGTAAGAGGGCAGCTGACAATCTCAGAAATGGAGTTACCAGAAGATAAAAAAAAAAGAAAGTCTAGTTTCGGTTTCTGCTTACATCGCTTGTTCTAAAATGGTTTTTCTATCCTTTTTCATTCATTGTGAAGATTGTTTTTATCATCCTGATGTTTTTTTCCCTTTACTTTAAGATATCAGATAGAACTCTTAATTGCGATAACTTCCATATTATTTTCATTAGAACATGTGTTTCGCCCTTTGATAATAAAAATAAAACAGGAAAGACGGATTAAAATTTTTAAAATACTGGCTGCATTCATTGCACTTTAATGTTAGTTTATTTTTGGATTGGGAAAAAAAATGAAAATGAAGAGAATTACAGAAAAGAGAAGAAATGAAAAATTAACTCGTTTGTTGATAAACATACTATGGATTGTATATCATCTATTTTGTTAGATATGTTACAGATTGTACATCATCCATTGTGTTGTAACATGTGCTGTTGTAAATGTTTTTATAACATAAGTGGCAAGTTGTAAAATTTTATTTAATTGAATTTAGGCGAAACAAAATATGCGTTTCATCTTACACCTGCGTCGGTTATGAAAATTTATTTGTATTCTATTGAAAAATAATTGGACAATTTTGTGGTAAAATGGCCCAGTTAAAAAAGGATGCATACAGTAACAAAAAATATATATTTTTTAAATCAACTTACTCGCAGTTCACCAACTAACGTCTTACTTAATTTTCTCGCAAGTTAATAGCAGTAAAATTCCTTTATCAATTCCATGCATATTCTCCGAAGCTCATTCATTAAAAAAAACCGACGGGCGACCGACACCCTAACATCAACCATGGGGGGAGGGGGGCAGAAATTATCAATTTGCCGAATAGAACTCCAAATTTTGTCGAATAGAACTCCAAATTTTGTCGAATAGAACTCCAAATTTTGTCGAATAGAACTCCAAATTTTGTCGAATAGAACTCCAAATTTTGCAGAATTAAACTCTAAATTTTGCAGAATAGAACACCAAATTTTGCCGAATAGAACTCCAAATTTTTGACGAACGGTAATAATTTTTCCGCATCGACAGAGAAAATTTGTGAAATTCGGAAAATTTTGGGAGATCACAGTGACCTTCCCTCGTGGCGCCCTTGACTACTGGCAACAAAAATCGCTTATCCATTCTTCACAAATTTTTTTTGTAATTAATTTTATAAAAAAAAAAAGCTTTGCTCGGTGTGAGCACGAAAAATAAACGACCCAGCACCGATACGTCAGAAATCACGGATTTACGCAGCATTTCTTGTCGTGCATTCGATGAGCCAATCAGAGGTTGAGTGCCCTTTTCCATTTAAAACGAAACTCACATTCTGCAAATCGAGTCTACCTTTTAATGATGTAAACCGTCGAGACGAAATTCGCTGCAGATGAGTTGTAGACCGATTATGAAGAATTGCGACAATCTCCGCGTGTCTGTCGCTCTCGTGCCGTTTAGAATCGTGTCAAAAAGGTCATTGATTTTCAAAAAAAAGCGAGCCCGTCATTTAAAGCGACGGGGGATGGACGATTCCCCCCCCCTTCCGATTTAGGTTTTGCACAAATTAAAAAATAAACGCATGCACATAAGTTGGCAATCAAGATGTTCCCGGCAAAGTATGAACATCCGGAATTCTCTAGAATGCTTAGGCATTGCAAAAATTCTGAACATTTTTTCCGCAAACTATGAAAAATGAGTATTGTTGCATAGTTTTCCTAAGATTTTTACACAATCAAACTCGCTTATAAAGAGCTCTGATTTAACCAGAACCCGGATTTAGCGACTAAATCAGAAATATTTAGTTGGTACAATAACAAGTCTGTGGGAGGATTACGCGCTTTTCATGAGCAAATCCCGCTTAAAGCGAGCGATATTTCTTGTAATTAGTAGAATTTCCAATAATATGGCTTTCAGTTCAGCTTATCCGTTCTTAGAAAAATTCCTTTGACGCTCAAAAGTCAACCGAAAGTAAATGAGGAGTCATATTAAATCCAAGAGAAAAAGTGACGACGGTATTTTCTTTTGCGGAGTAGAGAATCATTTGAAAATTAAATATTTATTGAAGTCAGTACGTTATTGCTTGCGAGGTTTGTATACTTCCTAGTATATCGTAGCTCAAATTCAAACAAATGCAGATGAAAAAAAATATATATATAAACAAATAATAATGAAAGCGACGACGATAATAACAAATGTGAAGAATTTAATACTGAACCAGCTTTGACATTTTCAATGGCTTTCGGAAGTACAGAAAATTTTTAATCCTTTTTCGAAGGCAAAGGTACAATTGTCGATTTTTTTGGGGAGTGTGGTGTGCCCAAGAAGGATACTATCAGACAATAAGGCAGTTCAAAGCATATTAACCTGGAATAATAATAATAATAACAATTATAATTAATAATAGTAAGTAAATGTGTATGAGTTTTTCAAACTCGTTTTTACGAGCCCTCGGTTATAATTAGCAAATATCGCAGTCCCTTTGTTTGCGAATTCGGCTGTAATGCCTAGGCATTCTATAGAAGACCTTTAGGCAAATAAGTGAATTTTAGGCCTTTTTTGGAACTTTTGGCGATTTTTACGCAAAGCGCGAAAAGGGGTTCGATAAGACTATTAAATATGTTAATGTTACAATCTAAGTGTTCGACGCGCAGACAGAATGTCTAGTTGTTTTTATGTAATGCAGGCCGTTTTAGGCAAAGTATGAAGTATGAGAGTTATTCATAATTTTTTTGTTGAACAAATTTAAGCAAAACTGTGTAATGCGTATTCTGACTCTTGAAGTAAGTTTAAAGTGCAACTTAGAAATACTGAGCCTGAGGCACGTGTGAAAAGTCACTTGCTTTGCCACGAAATATTAGAAGCGAATCGGAGATGTACTTCATACTTTGCCGGTCCCTCCCCCCCCCCTCCGAAATTAGCCGACTGACATATTGTTTAACCGAAGATTGTATTCATACACGCTGGGTCGACCATGCTCTTACTATGATCCGTTATTTCTGCAATAAAAGTAAAATTCAATTTCAAGTTTCTTTTTAATATTATTATTAAAGATTACTTTTCAGTTTACTTTCTCCGTCATAATCCCTGTATTTTGGCTTCCGTTTTTTAGGTCCTGCTGAGTTGAATTAGACATTGCACTAGCCACTAGTACTGAACATTGTCCATTTACGCAATAGAATACATATTACATGCATTATCCAGTCTCTCTCCATAATAAACTAAACACCCCCGTAAACTGAACACTTTTGTTAAGTCCCGCGAGTGTTTAGAATAAAGAGAGTCCATTGTATCGGAGTGTTCAGATTCATATTAGGGCAGGGGGGCCAACTAGGAGGAGACATAGCGAACACTGCGCCATTGAAATGGGGGGGGGGGGGGTATGGGTATTTTTCTCATTTTTGGGAGGTTTTCGCGATATTTAGGGGGTGTGCCCTTGCTCTTAGGGGGGTGGGGCACCCCTGCATTAGGGAGCGTTTAAATAAAGAGAGTTCACTGTATTCAAAATGTAACTGAATTTGATGCATCATTTCTTAACCCCTGAGGATTTATCCCCCGCCCTCAAAAAAAAGGGGGCTAGGAATTTGACGTGTGTATCTGGCATCGCAGCAGCAGCTATTGAACGGTTGAACCGATTTCGGTTATTATTTTTTTTGTTCGAAAGGCAACTTAATCGTGAGTGTTCTTAGCTAAAACCTTGAATCGTAGCTTAAGTAGCGACACGTCCGCCATCTTGGGGCTAAACGTTGCTTTCCTGTATGTCAGCTGCGGTGAAGTAGCATGTTTTGCTTCTTGACTGTGGTGTTTTTTGATTGTGAATTAGCATGGAGTTAATAAGAAACTACAATCAAGAAGCACAACACGCTACTTCACCATAGCAGACATAGAAGAAAGCCTCGTTTAGCCCCAAGATGGCGAACGTGTCGCTACTTAAGCTACGGTTCAAGGCTTTATTCTTAGCTAGGTCTCATCTTTGAATGACTTTAATTAGCGAAAATTGATTGAGATTCAAAAATTGCTCTTTTCGCAATTTTGGTGGTGAAAACATATTATTCCAGCATGTCTTCATTATCGCATTCTTCTTCAGATTTCACATATGCGGTATTTTACGTTAGAGCTGAGACTTCACTGAACAGATGAGTAAATGAATACAAAACGTAGTATCTCCAAGCTAAACACGTTTTAAGTTATTATTTCCCATTTAAACTAGTAGCGGATACAAGGGGACGATCAAGGGGGTCATGATCCTCCCCCCCCCCTAAACCATCAACAATATTATCCGTCCACATTGTGTTCAATTCCTTCATGAATACAATGTTAATTATTCAGTTTTCAGTAATTGACGGGTTATAATCAGTCAATTACTGAAAACTGAAATCATTAGCATTGGAATTGACCGATTCTAATCAGTCAATTCCTTAACTATTTTTAAAAGTAAGTATTTGATATGTTACTGATTTTCATTGCTTAGGGAATTAATTAGTAACGTTTGGGCTCCATTAAGTGCCGTATTACTGGCCGATTTGGTGCTTTTTATTATACCCAAGCAGTTTCAAAAATTTTCCGCATCCAAAACCGTAGATTCGCTATATGTAATTGGAGGGATGGGGGCATTCATCAACATGACCCCCCCCCCTAAAAGTCTGTATCCGCCCCTGGTTAAAACACATATAATTTTCCCAGGTAAATCCTAACCATTCTATTATTGCGTTACAAAACAAAGGGTTCGGAGCTTCAGACAGATGAAGGCGCTAAATTCCCATAAAATATTCGATGAGGAAATCCTAAAATAGGTTGATTAGCTAGAAGCATTTCCTCACCAAAAAAAAAAAAAAAAAACATTATTTCGGAAATCCTGCCCTTTACAGAGCCGCTGCTAAGATTTAGAACGCAGCCTCACGCAAACCAACGGATTTACGTTGTTTTTCAGTTTCATAAATTATGCTTAATTCACTTCAGTTTTTTTTTTCTTAAGCGACAGATATTTTACTATTTTACAATAAAATGACACTGAGGCGTTGTTGCTAACACCGTTTAATTGCGTTTCTGTCAAGCTGAAGAGAAATACGCAATATTTTATGGCTATTGTGAAATTTAGCTACTTGGATTTTGAATTATACAATGGTAGTAAAATAGTGTTTCATTAATGATATCATACGGACTTTTGTTATTATGACGAACATTAGCATTTATATGAGAATATTTCACAAAACACAAGATCTTTCAGGTTGATTGCTCTGTAATCCAAGCTGGGGAATCATGTATTATGTTGCCAAATACCGCTTCAGAGGGGTTTCTTTTCTTGAAGTTCCAGCTGCGTCCCTGATGGATGTTGAGGATAATTGATCCTTCCAGTACATCTTACAGAGCAGTCGTATTGCTCTGGAACGTTTCGGAGAAAAATACCCTAGGGAGAAATGTTTTCCTGGGAGGACTTATTAGATTAACCCTCATCTGCACATCTATGGTGACTTCTCACATGTTGTAATGGTAGCAAAATAAGTTAATTAACAGTTCTTGCGAACATCAGAGAAATAGTGAAGGTTTATCTGGTTCAAATATCAACAAGCCATTTTTTAAAAGTTCAATGTTTTTCTATTTTGTTCTCCCTGCTTGCTGGTTGAAACTATCTAGCAAAAATTTGTTTTTGATACAATGCATAATTACACTTTTCACTCCAGGGTCCCTCGTATCTGCCACTATTTGTGGTTTAACCAGGTAGATGGGCCCTGAAGACAGCTTTGATGTTTTGATCCAGACCAGAAACTGAGAAATCCCTGGTCCAGCACCCGCAGAGGTATCATTTCACTTAGAGGACTTTGTAACCACGATCATATTTAACGTCCCCAGTCACCATTAATGAAGACGGTGGAACTTCGATCGGCTAGGATCGTACCCGGGACCCTCCGGTTACAAGTTACAAGTTCGATGCCTTACCGATCAGGCCAACAAGGCCACGACACATAATTACAGTAAATATATTGCGCACGATGGAGGTTCAACGCACACCAGGCCGACAAGAGGTCACGTCAGCCTAGTCGGAAACTAGGGGCCCGGCTTGGAATCGGAGTGGTATTATTTTTATACGTTTTATGTGGGTTAGGGTGTTCGGAGATCAAACTGACAAGGGGCCCGCCTTGGTTCTCGGCGGTCCAGAGCACAGTTACATTTTTCCTGTCAAAGAACACCTCTTTCAAAGCCTACGTAATGTTGCGAGAATAGTAGGAGGCAACTTGTTATCAGGCAACTTGACGATGGTTAGACAACGTGTACCAATAGCCACTTCTGTTCTCGTAAACAAGGAATGCAACTTTCAAAAACCTAAATTATGGCAATGAGCTTCTTTTTAAATGTTCATACCATTCCTTCCATAATTACAATTATTTGATTCTAGTACTGGATATTTCCATCGTATATTTTTATTTAGCTAATTATAAAGCATTTGTAACAAATATATCGTATGTCAAGTAATTACCTTTTAGAGCTCGATTAGGGGAAACTAGGGAGGTTTGACCCATTGGGAGACTTGACTTATGAGGAGTTTTTCCATGAAAAGGATATTTAGGGGAAAATTTAGTCATATTACTAATTGACCAGTCCCACAATAATATTTTGCAGAAACAAGCCATTTCGGAATTATCAGTGGTTTTCAAGAAATTCAGTAAATTTTGAAGATTTCGGAATTTTCGGAGTAAAAAAATGAAAATTTTTGGAATTGACGTATTTGAGAAAAATCAAAAACATTATTTCAAATTTTTTTTCTTTCCAAAGATTATGGAAAACAAAGCATATATTTCAAAATGTTGCATATGTTTTTAAACTAAAAAAATATCCTTTTAAATAAAACAAACCGCAACAAAATATGTTCTACCGTTCCTGAGATAATATACTTTAAAAATTTTGACGAAAATCCCAAGTGAGAAATCATGACAGGACCACCATTTTTGGCGGCCTGTATTTCGGCCCAGGAATTTTTTTAGGCAAAAGAAAAGAAAAAAACTTATTTCTTAATTTATTATGAATTTTATCATACGTCAAATTCAAAAACATCCTAGACCATCATGTTACAGCCCTTGTTGAATTGACATGGATTCTACCTTGAGTTTTTTTTTTCAACCCGACCACACGTGGATAAGTGCCTAAAAACGTATAGACACCTGAAATATCCGTAATATATAATTTTGACGATCCCACAACAAGTTTTCTCGTGACGTCCGTACGTACGTATGTATGTGCGTATGTATGTCGCATAACTCAAGAACGGTATGTCCTAGAAAGTTGAAATTTGGTACGTAGACTTCAATTTGGAAGTCTAGCTTTGGAAGTCTAGTGGGGTCTAGCTGTGCACCTCCCTTTTTAGTTGCATTTGGATGTTCCAAAGAGGATCTTTTACACCTTTTTGGGGGGAAATCATTGCTAATTTCAATGCAAGCTCAAGTAGTGCTATAATTTGGCAAATACTTAGCGATATATCGCCACGCTTTTGGTCGCCAAGTTCTGTCGCCAACTTGGCGACAAATTAGGCGTTTTTTTTTCCTTCCTTTTACAAAAAAGGAAGTATTGTATTCGCAAAAAAAATTTCACTCAAAAATCGACCTTAATTTCCATTTTACTCACCCGCGAATGAATATTAAGTTTTTTTTTCGACTCGACCACACGTGGATAAGTGCCTAAGAACGTGTAGACACGCGAAATATCCATAATGATGATTCCCGAGTTAATTACAACGAATTTTCTCGTGACGTCTGTATGTACGTATGTATGTGAGGATGTGCGTATGTATGTCGCATAACTCAAGAACGGTATGTCCTAGAAAGTTGAAATTCGGTACGTAGACTCCTAGAAGGGTCTAGTTGTGCACCTCCCCTTTTCGTTGTATTTGGGTGTTTCTAAAGGGGTCCTTTGCTCCCTTTTGGGGGGAAATCATTGTTAATTTCGTTGTAAACTCAAGTGGTGTTATAATTTGGCAGACACTTGGCGATATATCGAGAGTCTTTTGGTTGCCAAGTTTTGTCACCAACTTGGCGACAAATTTGGCGATTTTTTTTTTTAAATCCGTTTTAGTTTGGCCACTGGTGTGTGATAGTTAGAGAGTAAACTATTGAATTACATTAAAATTGCTATTAATAGTGAAATCACATTAAATTAGAGTAAAAGGAAGTCATGTGATGCACACATCAGCTCGTTTTAAATCTGATTTCATTTTGGCCACTATTGGCGATATTTAGAGAGTTAACTTTTGAATCACATTAAAATTGCCAATAATGAGAAAAACCTTTAAACACCTGATTACATAAGGTGTAAAAAGGAAGTCATGTGATGCACACATCAGTTCGTTTATTTCAATATCTATGAGTCTTCCTGCTGATATGGAGTAAGATCAATTTTTAAAACTAGCTGATGTGTACACCACTGTGGCATCCAATTCGGCAACCCTAATACATAATCACCTCACAAAGTATTGCTAATTTTCATAAATTTCATAAATTTAAAGTGATGCTGCACCTTATGAGACCACCACCTGCTAAGCTTCAAGCATCGCCCTCCTGCATTCAATTTCGAGATGCTGTTCGGTCGGAAACTTTGCAGGAAGAATATTTATGCTCAAGAGGAAGCATTTTTAAGTAGTGATAAATGGGCTGAATAGTGCTGGCGTTCATCACGCCCACTTGTCCTGTCAGAGGTCAATGCAGAGTCTTATCTGCAGCCCCGGAAACAGCATAGTTATCCTATTTCCGTTGGCGCACAACTTTTATTCGAGGTCTTCGGAATGGGTTAATAAAGGTTGCACTGACAGGAAAAGTGAATGTAAACAAACGTGGCCACTCCAAGGATGCTGGAATCTCAGCTTGAGCCATCATATAATTTTTAGGCAAAAATAAAGAAATACATTATGAAATGTTTTAAAATATTTGAATAAACTCACTGACCAATATTGATATCCAAGTTAATCTGCTCATTTTATTGTCCACAGACTGGTTTTGGTTCAACTTTAGCGCGCTTTATTTTAATTTGCAAGTTTTCGATATTTTTTCCTGTGTCGGTAAACAATTTGCACAATTTCTGGGAGGAACAAATGCTTTTTGACAATCTTAAGGCACAGATATAAACATTCCAATTTGCTAAACATCATTCACCCATTTCCTACTCAGAATCATTTACATCATAGAAGAAAGCCAGACGATTATCTGAACTAAGTACTTGGTACTTCTAATAACTTTCGTTCGCTCATTTAGTTTATTTCCTCTTAAACTTTATGTGTGCTTTATTTACGGTAGAAAAGAATGGCAATGCGAACAACCGAAAGTCAGATCATTGCTCAGAGTTAAAGTCAATATATGGGCCGTGGTAGCCTGATCGGTAGGGCGTTGGACTCGGGGCCGGAGGGGCTCGGGTTCGATCCCCGCTGGTCGAAGACCCACCGTCGTCATTAAAGGGGACTGGGCGACGTTAAATATGCTCGTGGTCTCAATGTCCTCCAAGTGAAACGATACCTCTGGGGGTGCTAGTACCAGGTAGCTATTAGCTCTTGAACTAGTTCTAAATTCTCATTAACTGTTCGATCCGGTGATGGTGCTGCCATCTATCGGTATATAAAATAATGGAGGCAAGGCACTAGTATGCAGTCCTCGACATAAATACAGTTGTAGTCAGTTCTGACTCTTGAATAGAAAAAAAATAGAAAGTCAATATATCACTCAGAAACCATAAAATAGGTACTGGATGCTTTCAATTAGAAGTAAAACAGGATTATCACTCTGTGGAAAATGCCCCGCACAAGCATAACAGTAACTCGACTGTCCGGATGCGTTTTGAGGAAACACCTGTGTAAGGTGCTAACAAATAAGCAGATATATAAACAATGAGTTAATCTATGATGATAATGAGCGAAACGAGAAGTAATTCTTCCACAATTTGAATAAATTAAGCTAAAAGATATTCTTAGAAATTGAAGAATGAAAAAAAAAAAAGTTTTCCATGCTCGTCAAGGACAGATACTAGGGAGGGGCAGGGGCAGTGAGGGTCGATCGCCCCCTTCTTGAGCCGATGTACAGAAACCATTTTCTGGTATATTTACAAAATTAAAGTTTCGAAAACGCAATTTTACAGAATCTTCGATGGCATAAGGAGAAAGAAAGCTCTTCCCCGAAAGTCAAGTCTTGAAAACGAAATCGTAGTCCATCTCTAATCTCTAGATAGAGACCAGGACTTTCTATAGGATTTTTCAAAATTGAAGTTCCAAAACCTCAATTTTAGACGATCTTAGATGATATTAGAGATAGGTTCGAGGGCTCTCAGTGAATATTGTTTGAAAGAAACACAATTGTAGGTCACCTTTGATTACATAAGGGTAAGCGATGAGGTTTAGTACACACCTCCGAAATGTTTAGAAATTGAAGTTCCAAAGAGTAAAGAGTAAAAAATAATCGCCTCCTCCTTGAACATTTTCTGGATCCGTCCTTGATGTCAATTTGAATTCTTGTTTTTTGCGTTTTGAACTCAGCTAGTAAAAACGCTTTTCAAGACAGATGAACTCCATGCTGAAATTTCTTTCCTCAACTTCTAACAAGGAAACCATACGTAATATAACAATGAAGAAAAAAAAAAGAATTTAATATGTTGCTATCGAAAGCATGTAGTAAAACATGTTTCTGGACGTACAAATTACTCACCCTAGTGGGCCCGCTATCGAAATATCAGGTCTTAGAAGTCTATAGAAATTTAAGAGAAGTCGTCAAATTTAGCAAGTTTCGGTGAGTAATGGAAGACATATATATATATATATATTTCACACGCTTTGCAGATGGATGTCCTACCACACGCAGTCGGTGAAATCACGTGGTTCTTTCAATTTCTCGCCAAGTCATTAAATTTAACATTTTGCTTAAAATTCGGTGGCCTCTAACACCTTCCCTCGTAAGTAACCTAACAAATTGTCTGAAAATAAGTCCTGGAAGAGAGTGACCGCTTCAAATACCAAGAAGTCTTTTTTACACTCCTCTTCCATTTTATTAGAAATTTTTTTTAAAAAAATGGTAGAAATTTTTGTTGGCGTACATATCAGCTAATTTTAATTTTACATTACTCCTATAACAGCGGTGATTAATTTCGTTTTAAAAACTGGATGTTTAAAATGTGCGTAGGGTTGAATGCTTTTTTACCGTATTTAATGAAACGAATATGGTATGTCTCGATTTAAACTTGTTTTTAAATGCTGAATGTGACTCATTCATTTGGGACAAATTTTTTTCTTTGCCCATTTTAATTTGTAAAATTCAACGTGTTGTCTTTTCAAATTAAAAAAAAAACATATGACTATATGGGAAGTTATAAATTTTCGAGAAATTTAAGAAGTGCAGCCCCTAACGCAATCAGAATTTACCTTCTGGATAAGAGGGGGGTCAAAACAGTTCAAACAAGTGTGTAAACTGCTGCATTAGAATTGGCAATATTGCTTAAACCAAGACTCAAGGTGGGTTGATCGCCCCCCAAACCACCCCACCCTCCTCATTCAGGCCCGCAGAGATTCAAGGTGGGTCCCATGTCAATCATGCCGCCGGGCCCACTCCCGCCCCTTGGTGCCTCCCCCCCCCCAAAAAAAACAGAAGAAAAAGAAAAGAGGGAAAAGAAAGGAAAAGGGGAAAAAGGAGAAAAATGAGCTGATGTGAGCATCACATGACTTCCTTTTACTCCAATTTAATGTCATTTTCTCATTATTGGCAGTTTTAACGTGATTCAACAGTTTACTCTCTAAATACCACCAACAGTGGCTAAATTGAAACCTGATTTAAGAAAAAAAACCCGCCAAATTTGTCGTTAAGTTGGCGACAAAGCTTGGCGACCAAAAGACTGGCCATATATCGCCAAGTGTCCGCCAAATTATAACATCACTTGAGTTTACATCGAAATTAATAATGATTTCCCCCCCCCCCAAGAAGGGGCAAAAGACCCCCTTTGGAAACTTCGAATGCAACCAAATAGGGAGGTGCACAACTAGACCCCACTAGGAGTCTAAGTACCAAATTTCAACTTTCTAGGACATTTCGTTCTTGAGTTATGCGACATACATACGTACATATAGACGTCACGAGAAAACTCGTTGTAATTAACTCAGGAATCATCAAAATGGATATTTCGGGTGTCTGTACGTTCCTAGGTATATATCCACGTGTGGTCGTGTTGAAAAATAAACTCAACATTCATTCGAGGGTGAGCAAAATGAAAATTAAGGCCGATTTTTGAGTGAAATTTTTTTCGCGAATACTATACTTCCTTTTACAAAAAAGGAAGCATTGTATTCGCAAAAAAAAAATTTCCCTCAAAACTCAGCCTTAATTTCAATTTTTCTCCCCCCGGATGAATGTTGAGTTTTTTTTTTTTTTTTTTCGACCTGATCACACGTGGATATATGCCTAGGAACCTACAGACACCTGAAATATCAATTTTGACGACCCCCGAGTTAATTACAACGAATTTTCTCGTGACGTCCGTATGTATGTATGTGTGTATGTATAACTCAAAAACGGTATGTCCTAGAAAGTTGAAATTTGGTACGTAGACTCCTAGTGGGGCCTAGTTGTGCACCTTCCATTTTGGTTGCATTCGGATGTTCGTAAGGGGGTCTTTTAGCCCTTTTTGTGGGGAAATCATTGTTAATTTCGATGTAAACTCAAGTGGTGTTATAATTTGTCGAACACTTAGCAATATATCGCCAGTCTTTTGGTCGCCAAGTTTTGTCGCCAACTTGGCGACAAATTTGGCGATTTTTTTTCTTTTAAATTTGGTTTCAATTTGGCCACTATTGGTGATAATTAGAGAGTAAAAAATTTAATCACATTAAAATTGCCAATAATGGGAAATGACATTAAATTGATGTAAAAGGAAGTCATGTGATGCACACATTAGCTCGTTGTAAAAGGAAGTAAAAAGGTGGAAGGCGGAATCAAAACTGCTTACTAGGAAACATTTGACTCTATTTTTAAGTGCCACAACAGTAAATACCAAAAAGAGTAAATTTTACTTAACCTTTTCTCTTATTCGGAATTCCCCCCCCCCCTTTTGTTTTCTTCCTTGATTTTTTTTATTTTCTTCTTTCTTTCTTGTATTTGCGTCAGTGTCGCCGGGCCCCCCAAATCCCGGGCCCCTAGTTTCCCTTTAGGCTGACATGGTCTCTCGTCTGGCCTTTCCTCGCTGAGTCACTGAGTTTAGCATTTATTTGATATACTGCTGTTTGCGTTTGAAAGAAGAAACATTTCTCCAAACAATTTCACTTTTCAGCACGGATAACTTGCTTGGAAGCAGACCCGTCATTTAGGGGAGTTAAGAGGGGGCAGTTGACCACCCCTGCCTTTGAGATGAGTTTCTATGAATTTCTGTACATGTGGGAGTAGTTTTTATTGTTTTCAAATTTTCAAATAAAATATGCATTGAGTACATACTTTTATCCCCCCCCCCCAAGGATACAAGGGAGGTGCGGTGGGGGGCAATCGCCTCCTGCTTGAGCCGAGGTACAGGAACTTTTTTCAGGTATATTTACGATATTAAAGTTCCAAAAACGCAATTTTACATAATCTTCGTTGGCGTAAGGGAAGCTCTTCACCGAAATTCAAGTTCTGAAAACGAAATCGTAGCCCATCTCTTTTTGCTCTAGCCTGGACATAGGGACCGAAACTTTCTACGAGACATTTTTCGAAATTGAAGTTCCAAAACCTGAATTTTAGACGATCTTAGATGATATTTTGGTTGGTTTCAGGGATCTCAGTAAAAATTTTTCGGAAGAAACACAACTGTAGACTCTAGGACACCTTTGATTACATAAGGGTAAGCGATGGAGTTTAGTACACGCTTCTGGGGGGGACAATTTTTAGAAATTGAAGTTTCAAAGTGTAAAGAGTAAAAAATAACCGTCCTTGCCCCCCTCCCCACCCTCACCCCTAGAACGCTTTGAAATGACGGACCTGCTTGGAGGCACGAAAAAAGCGATTAATTTTTAAAGGGGAGGGGGGTCATAATTTTTGCAGGCTTTTTAAAAAAGTAGGGAAAAAACGTAAACACTTAAGTAAAAAAAAAAAAAAAAAAAAAAAAACAGAATCATTATATTTACATGCATTTGAACCCGCTTTTAGAGAAGTCGAAGGGGGCCTAGTAAAACTTACGTTCTTGCCGTCATTTTGTTATTAAAAGTTAAATGCGACTCAGTAAAGTGTGAAGGGGAACTAAAACTATTATGTTTCAGCCATAATTTCGCTACATACTGCTCCGTTATAAACGGGTGCGACTGAAAAATAAAAAGAATGACATTTATGCGAGCACGTCAATGGTTCTCGGTGACCCTAAAACACTCCATGTGTTTGCGTCACTAGGCCGTATGGCACGGACTGAAAGACGAGACTAGTTTAAAACGCGATGCTATCCTACTCTATTTGCAACAACAAACAAGCAGAACATTAAAAAAATAATAATAATAAATATTATACTTTGCCCGAACCAGGTCAAGTAAATCTCAAGAGAAAGAACTTACAAACACTGTAAAAATAATTTTCAAAAAAAAAAAAAGAAGAAGCAGCAGCAGCCAGAGAGAGAGATGGGGGAGCACGTGCTATAAACAATCATTAAACAAAAACAGAACGCCGTTTAAAACCACCAGCCATTTCGCTTGAGAAACCACCATTTCCCATTTCTTTTTTATGTGCATAATTTTAACCTCCTTTGTCTGCCCTCTCATCTCAACTCTTCCAGTCCAAGCGCAACCTGACACTTTCCATCTTCAACAGAACGTGCTTTATCGGGTTCGTAAACAAACTCTTATGTCAGGAACTGAAATAGGACCGCACAAAAAAAAAAAAAAAAGAATAAAAAAAGAAACATATCAAAATACCAAATTACACGTCAACAGCACGATGCGATGACGCCACCGGATAGTAACTACTTGAGTCCCAGACATATGCATAAGCACAGCTGTTGCAATAAGTCGCAAGCACCCATGTCCTTTTTCCGAATCGAAAAGGCACAACCACCTGTTGAGTTGAACGAACTCGGACGATGTCAAATTATCGGGACATAGTCTTTTATTTTATAATTATCATCCCGATTCGTAATTTACGAGTCACGTGACAGGGGAGGGTGTGCGACGCACAGGAAGTGCATATCGCGTTAATGTAATAAGGCAGCAATTAGGTGGATGATTAAGTGGATAATCAGGAGGCAGTTAAGGAGATAGTTTTAAATCTTTCAAAGATGGCTGGGAATATAAGTAACGATAATTGTCGTGACACCCTTATCTTTAAGTGAAAGGGTTATTTCAATAAGCTTATGAAAGTGAACTCGACTATTTCTACTACTCTGTTCTATAAACATGGGGAAAATATTTGGAATAATTTGTAATTCTATGAATCTTGTGAACATTGACAAATCAAGTATTTCCATCGTTGTGTGTGTGGGCGAGTGACTTTTTTTTTTGGGGGGGGGGGGAGGCGATGCAACGACACTGACAATTTCTGGAAAAATCGTCTGTTAGGCAATGAATATAGCCAAATTGTTGACAATTTACGCAAGTTTATTGAATTATACATGTTACGCTTGTTCTAAACCAGAAAACTAATCCCTATGTCTTGACGTGTAAAAAGTAGCATTCATAAAACGTGTCTTGTAAGCTTGTAACTGATGCGGTGTAATAATAAAGAAAATTAGTTACAAATTGATCAATAAATCAAACTATTATACAATTTTCTTATCAGTTAGGTAAGATAATAGTTAATCTTTCTTATTAGAGACGTACCGAGTAGCATTTTGACCGAGTAGCCGAGTGCCGAGTACTCGGCCTTTCACTACTCGGCCAAGTTACCAAGTACCAATTATGTTTTAAGAAAAGCCACCGACACAAATGTGATGAATTTTGAACTTATTGGAATAGTACTACTCCTTGTCCATATAATATTTTTTTAAACTAAATTCCTGCTGAAATTTAATTACGCATTATATAAACAATTTTGTTTATGTTAAAAACTTTACAAAAAAATTATTTTTAAAATTAAAAATAAATAAATAAAAGGTATGATTAATCAAGTTGGAATTAAAACAATATACCAATCAATTGCCTATAGTTCTAGTCCGCCAAACATAAATAATTTTTAAAAGCCAATAAAACAAATGTGCAGGAACACTGCAGACACGAGTTTCTGCCCCCCCTCCCCCCCCCCGTTACAAGGAAAGTTTTTTTCAGTGCATAACATGTGAGCTAAAGAATAAAGACATTTGACAAAAAAATCCGACTTTTGTCGGATGCCTTTAAATCCACGAGCTCCCATTTTGTGCATTGAAAAAGAAATTCCTTGTAACGCCAAAACACGTGTCTGCAATGTTCCTGCACTGTGCTTTTAACGTTGTTTTATTTCCTTTAATTTTTTAAGCAAAGGTATTTTTATATTTTTTATAACTAATTTTTCTTTGTAGCAAAAATCCATTTTTAATGTAAATATTTCATATTTTCTATACTTACCTTTTTTGCATAATCTTTAATAAATAAGTTTTATTAACTTTGGGGACATTAAAATAAAGATATATTCCATTGAAGCATTACAAACTTCATTATTCTCAAAATTTAAATTTGACTTATAAATTTTAATTGTAAGTGATTGCAGAATATAATGCTTGCTCTTTTTTTAAAATAAATTTTAGTATCTGTCTTGGACAATATTCAATTTTTTGCAACTACTCGGTATTGGCCGAGTACCTGATCAGAATTTGGCCGAGTACCGAGTACTCGGCAAATTGGTCGAGTAGGCCGAGTACCGAGTAGTTACCGAGTACTCGGTACGTCTCTAATTCTTATTGCGTCATTTTCCGTAAAACTTTCACTTTTTCTGTCTGGAAGTCAAGCTGACGTACGATTTTACAATATCTTGGAGACCACGAAAAATGTTCACAAATTCAAGATTTTGTAAATTCAAAAACGAATGCTTTGGAAAAAGATTTTTTTTTTCATTAGGAAGGGAGGGCATTTTAAACAATTCGCAAAATCGCGGGTGCTCGTAAATGAGAGTTTTGTAAAATCAAGCATCAGCTGTAAATTGCAGAGTTTGAGGGCTAGAGCAAATATTGTAAATATATTACTCTATATTGTTTGCTCTTTGGCTGATGCAATATGGAGAGGACTTGCAAGTTGGAAAAAAAGTGAATTTGTCATCAAGGTATAACTAATGCCTTGAAGAACACTGTCGCAACTGAAAAACAGAACATTTTAAGGCAGGGAAAATATATTAAGTACGTAAGTAAAAGCAAATAATGATGCAGTCACGATAATATTATTATGAACATTTCGATTCACGGGCATTATTCATAGTGTTCCACTTTGATTTGCAAATCAGGGCTTCGTGAACATCTTTAACATTCGGAATTTTAATTTTTGAGCTCTGCCATTACTCTTTTAGGTATGAGCGACATATTATACTTCTCAAAAAGTGAAAGTTCCGTCATTTAATTTTATTTTATTTCAAAATAAAAAAGACGGGAATCAGTTCAGTTGTGCCACTTGACCGAAGTAAAAATGACACAATATTTATTTCCCCTCCCTCCTCCTCTCTCAGCCCAGAAAACACTCTACAAAATTCTCAACGAGTCGAAACAATCATTAATTATCCGCTAAAGCATCTGAGAGTGTTCGGTTTACGTGATTCTTACAGTGGCCTGAATTCCTTCAATCCAGAATCAACAACACATATGCGACTCGATTTTCCGCAATCTTCTCGTTGAAAACTTGTGAGGTTTAAATAATATATATATTGAGGTCATTTCGAAGTCATGGTCGATATTTCTAGAAAAATCACCGGGCTATGAAGTACCTGGTATTGAGTTCATGGAATTGAAAGAATTATCGAAGTGATGAGGAAGACAATTAAAAACTATTAATTCGTGGTCTGACCTAAAAGTGTTATCTTTTCACCGATGAAGTTGATGGGTCAACGGAACTTCTAACTTTCTATTTGGTAAACGTCAAAAAACTTTTTTTAGGTAAGAAAGGATTAAGGGTTAATGCTAACAAGCAATAAATCTAACGAACTCTTTAATAATAGGGTGGTTTTTTTTTTTTTTTCTTTCTTTTTTTTGTTGACAGTTCGCATAATCTAGGCCAGTGGTGCCCAACCATTTTTTAACCGAGGTCCGCACCTCCCATTAAAATCATTCTCGCAAGTCAGAATACATAAAATTTCAAAATGCAGTGAAATCTCGTAACAATAAACTTCAAGATATCACACATTTTGTTCGTTGCAACAGGAGCTACAACGTCATTTAGGCATTGCAATGGAAATTAAATCGGGGCTGAGAATTTATTTTGTTGAAACAAATATTACGGTGTATTGGTATTCGTTGTATCAAGATTTCACGGTATTAAAAAAATTTCTGAGCAATATCGGAAAACACGGAAAAGGAAAGAAAATTAATATTTTGACATGTGTTGTTGTTATCACTACTTGGATGTGTCAATGCAAATTTTGCATCGATTGTCCCGAAACCACTGAATCCACATATTTGATACTAAATTTGTAACTGACTGATCATAGTTTTCGATTGGTAAAACTGAACTAAGCAATGAACCACTCAGAACTGCTTATGGTCTGCAGGTGACCCATGGACGGTAGGCAGGTCACCACTGATTTTGAATAACCACAGTAAGAAGTTGAATAATACGTTATCTGTTGTCAAGATTTGTCTAACAACAATTCTTTTGCATGTACGCAATTGGCTATTTAGTCATTTATTTTCTTTTTCTCATGGAGAAACCAGAGGCCCCCCCCGAACTTGGATGTTTTGTAGGGCGGAAATTATCAATTTACCGAATGGAACTCTACCATTCCCAGCCTAACCAACCAAGCACTAAACCATTCTAAAAATCTAAAATGTTTTGAAAAATGTTCTTTTTGTAATAAATTTGTGACTTGCTGACTTGTTCCGCCGTTTGCCCCCTGTGGTGGGGGGGCATAAAATGGGGCCCCGAATAATGACTCCCTCCCATATTAAGGGAAAATGAGGGATATTCCAATGAAAAAGGATTGAATCAATATAATCGTTTAAAATTTGTATATGTCAACAAAATTTTCAACACTATGCACTGTTTTTTGGTAACTAAAGGGTATTGAAGTAAAAAATGATGGCAAATATCACACACATTTAATATGTGCGACAGGCCATGATGGCAATGTTCGCACGTTTTGTTTAATTACACATTTTACTAGAAAACTTGATGAGGGAAGGCAAGCTATCTTATACTATTGAGAAATCTCATCATGTTTATAGTGAAAGTTAGACTTATTGTTGATTTTTTAACAAAATACAAAAATTTCGTTTCTGTATGAAATAAATCGATAAACATATGTTTTTGCTCAAAATTTTACTTGTTTTTTTATTTTTTTTTATTTTTAATGTAAATAATTTTTATAAAGTCACTATATTTCAGACGAACTTAATGGTAAATGCCATGTATTGTATTTCCGGAAAATAAACAAATTTGACCATCTTATTTCATTGTTACAACTGCAACCCCCCCCCCCCCAACCCCCGAGATAGGGGTCTCGGAGATAATCTAAAAATGGCCTATGAAAAATATTTTTCACAGTTCTGGACATCTTTAAGGTACCTCCAAAAATGCATTGCAAAGATCCTCCTAGTAAATCCAACCAGGGGCCGCAGAACTAAAATTTTTGGGAGGATGCAAATTCTCAATTTGCCGTATAAAATTCCAAATTTCGCCGAATGGAACAACTAATTCCGCCGAATGATGAGAATTTTGCCAAATAGAACTCCAAATTACGTCGAATGATGAGAACTTTGCCGAATAGAACACGGAATTTTGCCGAATGATGATAATTTTGCCGAATCGTCAGAAAATATTTGTCGGAAATGTAAGTGTTTGGAAGGTCATGTGACCTCCATGAATCCAACGCTGGTCGAGTAATGCAAGATCGAATAAATGCAAATGTGTACGACACGGATCAAATTTGTGTTTCCGCTCATAACAGCGAAGTCGATTCCCTCCTATTTACATTATGCCATCAACCTCTAGCAACATGAATCACGGCCCTAAGTTTACATTTCTTTCGAAAACCACTCCTTGCGTTGTTCCATCTCGAATTTCGCAAATTGGCCTCATAGGAGTATTGCCTATCGAGAGCATTGCGCAGCGAGATCTTTCGAGCGATATGCAAAGCTAGGATTTATCGCTGCACTCACACTTGCTGAGCACTCCGTTTCCTCATTCTACGACATAAAGGTGGAATATTTTATGCGATTATGTAAGTTTACTTATTTAAATGTAATCGATGCTAATGTTTGCCGCACCAGATGGAGTAATAAAAGAGTTGTGGTAGAACATCTCTATTAAGCGTTCGAGTTCTTTCTTTTTTTTTAAAGAAGAGTCGCATCTGTTCTATAGCAATCGAAGTTGAATCTCTTGGGAAATGCCGCGAAGTTTTATTGATTTCGTACATGTTAAAGCAGATTATTTTTTCCTTGTGGTATGCGCCCCCTCACTTGTGTTAACTGTAGAAAACCAACGTAATTATAGCACAAATATACAGATTACTGCATACAAAAATGTTTTTCAATGCAAAAGTTGTGAGTTTTTGGATTTATTTTAAGTAGTATGGCAGGCAGGGGCGCCCCAAATTTAAATTTTTGGGAGAACGGAAAATCTTTAATTTGCCGAATGGAACTCCGAATTTTTTGAAATATTGATAATTTTGCCGAATGGAACTCCAAATTTTACCGATTCTTAGACAAAATTTGCGGAATAAGGAAATCTTTGGAAGGTCACAGTGACCTCTCGTGACTTTCCATCGGGGTGTCCCTGATCGTAAAGACAGAAAAAAATAGTAAAATCCTGTGCTCCAGAAAAAAAATTTAGTTGCCACACAAATTAAAAACTGAATCACAAAATGCAACCTTACATTGAACTATTCGAAAGATATTTTTTTTCTAATGCCTCAGTTAATGAAAATAATTAATTTAAAACTAAAAAAGTTTTCTCATTCAGCTCATATTACTTTAAAAGATAATACTACAACTGCACAAATGTTGGCAACATTTATTCTGTTTTCTAGTAAACCGGCAACTTTTTCTGAATTTTTAATATGGTAACGAAACAACTAAATTCTTCAATTCTGAATTAAATTTCAAAGTACTAACTTATTTAACTTTTTTATATCAGTTTACACATTTTTCACCATAAATTGTTGCATTAGAACAACTTTAGACATTACAAAATGCTAATTAGAACGATCAAAATGTTTGAATTAGTATCAATATTACTCTACTTATAAACTATAAAGTTATTTCGAATTTTTAAGACAACAGAAAAGGTGATAATTCGCAAGATTGTATTAAATTTTTTTCCGTCGTTCTGGAACTAATCGACATAGCACTCTTTTTAGTTAGCACTTAAGACTTATTTTCGTAAATATAGAATATGTGTACAATAGAAAAAGGGTTCTTCAATGTAGGATTTTATACTACGTGGCCAGGTAAGCGATAGTATCTGCAGAAATGGATTTTCGAGAGGCTTGAAGAAACGCGTTTTGGATTCAATACTAATAATAGGAAAATGTTTGGAGTTAAGACTTTTTTTCAAGCTTTTTTTTTTTTTTTTTTTCAGCGGAAACCAAATGAGCAAGCTTGTACAATAAAGTTAACATACAATGCAAAAAGTTAACATACGTGACGATAATGCAAAATATTGAAAAATTTGTAGTTACTGTCCTTTACCTGCCCAGTGCACACATAGTTATGGACATTTTCACACATTATTATTTTTGGATTCCTTTTACTCTATTTTTTGCATGCATCTAATCAGAATCTTATTAAACTCTGAGGTTAGAGGAAGCTCCGACTTATTCCAAAATTAAAAAATAACCATAAACTCAAACTCCCTTTGACCCGAATCTCCACCACTGCGTTTAATGTTAATTCCTCCCCCCCCCCCCTCGACTTAGAGAAATTTTGTACATCATCTATGTTTGCGCTGTAATACGCAACGAATACGGGTATTGTTAGTGGTATCGTTTTAGAAATGAAATATTATAAGAGCACTTTATAACACAGCTGTGCCAAACCCCGCTTTTGAAAATGAATTTAGTGGCAAACTACCTTTTATGAAATGTGTCTTCACTGTTAATACTTTTCCGAAAAAATTTTTGCACAAATTCTAGTTTGCAATCTTTTTAAATACGCCATTGAAAGTAAAAACTGAAAAATTCAAACAGTTTTTCAGTCATTTTTCGTTCTTCTGAAAATTTTGCGGGGAAGTTCAAGCTTTCTGAGCTTTTTGGGTAATCAGTACCTGCATCTAATGTCAAACTTAATAAGTCAATGTTAGTTAGTCTGAAGTAAAGTCAATGCTTTCTCTTGGACATTATAAAAGTGTCTTTTCCTACTCGAAATAAATGATGAATAATGAAAAAAAAATTGAGATTTGACGATCTAAAACATGTTTCGTACCTTTTTGATTCAGTATTATTCCATTGCATCAGATGACAGATCATTCAGTAACCCCCACTAATTACATCTGATTGCACAAACATTACTGCACAATAGTTGAAGAGAGTTCGTTTGTCCAGACAAGCGAATTTTTAATTTCATTCTATTAAAAAGGAAAGCACATTTACTTCTTCACGTACACACAACAAAAATAAAGAAGCACAAATGCAGCGTTAGTAGACCTAAAACTGAATTCGATTATTACGATCGAAACACGCAGACAACTCACATCAAGATCAACTACAATTATTTATTTTAGCTCTTGCCAACGAGGAACAACAAAATTCAACATTAGCTAATACACGAAACCCAAAATGCTTATACTGTCGGCCCCGCTTAATAAAATATTGGCGGTTCCAAGAAATATTATTCGATAAAGCGAGGTATTTGATTAAGAGGGGACCTTTCTAAATTGACAACATTTGTCTTTAAACGTAATAGTAATAATAAATGGATAGCTATGTAATGGAAATAGTCTATGTTATTGCTAAAAAGTTATTGAAATAAGCTCATTTCAATAATTAATACAATACATTACAAGTACGTATGGAAATCATAAAAAGTTACTAAAAAGTAACCTACTACTTGAGTTATGAAATCTTTGTTTTGGCACTTTTTTTTTCAGTACGTTAGTTTCAGAAAAATTCCATAATAGGGGGTTGCTTGTACTCAAAGTATTTTGACAACCCTCTTTCCCCTCCTCGTCTGGCGCATCTTACATTTATTATTTACCAATTTATCATCGACTAAAATGTGTATATTTATTTGTGTTATTTAATTTAATTATCGACTGAACTTTCTTTTTCTTTTTTTTATATTTTTTTTTTATAATGACAAAGGCAAAAGAAATTTAAAAGAACAATGTAACGTTTTGATGGAATATGAATGTTGTTTTTCTCGCCTACAACGGCAAGAATGGTTCTCACTTAATTTATTTCTAATTTATTCAAAAATGTTCTCAACAAAAATATTTGCTAAAGCTGATTAATATTCGATTATGTGGGGATCTTTAACATTGTGTCAATGGGGAAATATTCGGTTCCAGGAGGTTTTATTCGTTTAAGAGGGGGGTATTCGTATATCCGTTACCCGATTAAGTGAGGCGGACTACTTTCAAATTAAATAATAAATTAGTTTTTAAATACAAATTTAATTTACAATTCCAGTACAAAAATCAACAAAACTAAACACCCAATCATAAAATAAACACTGATTTAATTACTATATGATGAATTATTTTAATACCTAACTAATTATGTATACGATATAGCCCGGGCTATAGGGTGGTAACTTAATGAATATAACTGCCTTGCCTGCAATATTCGAGTTGAACCGAACCATTGTTTCGGTCACTCGTCTGGTCAGTGCTAATTCTATGTTAGCTACCAGTTTGTTTGGCACTCTTGACTTCCTTAAGAGGTTTTCCACCTCCAGCTCAGTAAGTCCTATGCCGGGCTGATGAGTGCTAATAAGCACGAAACTGCAGTCCTCGGCTAGAATTGACTGAGCTGGCGGTGTATTTCATGTACATAAGGATATTGATTGAATGACCCTTAGATATATAAAGAAAAACATTGATTAATACCGGCGCTAAATTGTCTAAGCAGCCGCCGAAGGCGGCAACCCTGGCGCAAAAAGGCGAATTGAGTAAAAAGGCGGACCAGCTGGTCGCCGCAGGCGGCTAGTAATAAAATAAGATGTTTGTGTGTGTGTGTGTGTGTGGCGCGCTTCCCGGGAAAACGGTAAGGCCTAGAAAAATGAAATTTGGTATACAGGTGCTGTTTTTGCCGAAGATGTGCACCTCGGGTTTCGATTTTTGATATTTTAATTAGAAAAAAAGGTATTTAATGTTTTATGTGTTTTTTTGCACTTTTTAGTAATTTTTACCTCACAGACTCCGAACCAATCGCAGCACACAAATATTTTTTGTACTATAGTGTAGGAAATTTAATTTTAAATATGATGAGTGAAAAAAGTTTGAAGATAGAGCAATTTTTGTATTTTTTATGAATTTTTGAAAAAACCTTTAATTTGCATGTTTTCCTGGGTTTTATTTTTTTCTAATATCATCCTGCGAGAAGTATCAAAGCCTCATTTCTGAAATTTAAGTTAGTAAAAGTAAAACATTTCGCCCTCTTTAGAAGAAAAAAGTTCTTAAAAATACGCAATAGTTTTTTTTTTTTACAATTTTCTTAATGCTGAACACATTATGTCCTTTCACGCATCAGTCGAAAAAAGCATTCTTCAATCTTTTATGCCTGTGACGTCACTACTTGGGTTTCGATTCGATATTTACGATGGAATCTTAATCGCAAGCAATGTTAATCTTTTTTTTTTTACTATATAGCTTACTTCTACATTTTCTGACGTGATGACCACGTGTTTTTCCGGTAGCGCTTGCTTTTTTTCTTTCCTTTTTTTTTTTTGTTTTATTTAGGGATTGTATTTATTTCTCCCCCCCCCCCCAAGCTGGACCTGTCGCTGTATCTATATTACGTTACATTTCATAGTTGTGCGCATTAATTCAATAAAAACAGCGAGATTTTTTTTTATCTTTGTCAAACGCTACTTTTTGCACACTACGGGGAATTTGAGCTTTTTTTTTGCTCTACTTAAATAAAAAAAGCGGTTTTTTGAGTGATCTTTCTTTTATTAAGAAATGGGCGGGGAGGTCAAAATAAATAGAGATAGATAAGAAAATATAGAGATAGATTGTAAAGGTAGATAGCCGCCGAGAGAGAGAGAAGGCGGCAATCTTGGCGTAAAAATGTGAATGGCACAAAAAAAAGATAGAAATGGATTGATTAATACTGCTGCCAAATTTATTTAAACAACCGCCGAAGGCGGCAAACTTGAAGTAAAAAGGTAAATGACAAGTTAGCCAAACAGCCGCCGTAGGTGGCGGCTTGCACAGAAAGGCGAATGGCGTAAGAAGGCGAACCAGCTGGTCGCCGCAGGCGGCTAGTTATGAATACTAGCAAGGAATAACTCTCTAAATGACAACCAGTCCTGAATATTTCCGTTAAAAGAAGGAAGATTCATTTTTGGTAGGCGAACACCTTCACAAGGTTTTTCCTCTGGTTTAGGAAAGACATTAGTAGAAACGATAGTCGGCAACTTAGACATTTTTTGCTTAACCGCAACCCACAATTCATCAGAACTTTGTTGAACTGAACATTGCTCATCAATAAATTTATCAATATCTTTCTCATCACAAGTCTCAAATATTTTCTCAAAAACATTAGAGCATACACTTTCAAATTGAGCACACTTTTTCTCATAGAGCTCCAATTTAATTTTATCGAAAGAACATTTAGCTAACTCATTAAATGCCTTTGTAATACCCGATTTAAGCACTCTTTTATGTACTAAAAGGACATCCATTTTGACACAATTACTCAATTAACATTTGATTATTAATGGAATAATAAATCTCCTACCTGACAGTTCTCGGAAGACTAGTGGCATTTAAATCCGGTATTGTCCCTATCAGTTCAATTTGCACTGCACAGTTAACAAGAAGTTCTGTCTAGAACTATACGAACCTACTTTCCCGCATACCCACACTACTTTCTAGTACCTGATCAATATTCTCAAAAATAGCTAAAATCGCAAATTGTTTCAAACACATTTTTTTAATATTTTAAGCTAATTTCTAGGAATAAAATATTCCTCACTCATTAAAAAAAAATAGATGCGTAAAGAAAAAAAAACGAACAAATAAAATAGCAGCATCTTTTAAACAAAGCAGCTAATACACTTTTTTCCATTAAAAAAAATTCTTTAACAGCTTTTAAAACGAAAAAGTAATAATTAAAATTAATAAGCTTATTAAAATAAATACATCATATAAAAAAAATCGTTTCTTTTTCCCCTGTTGCCAAAAATAATTTTTAAAATGAATTAATGCACTTACCAAAATAAATAAAAACAATAAAATGATAAAATGTCAACTTAAAGAAATACTTTTCATTGTCAAAAAAAAAAAAAAAATCGTCTGCACATATCTTTATTATGTTGAAACATAAATGACTTCGAATTTGTTCGCCGAAAACTGAATACCTAAATTAAAACTTTAGCGTGAAAATAAAAACAAGTCATATCAACAGTAATTATTTCACAGTTAAAACCATAGCTGCGGAGTCGGAGTCAATCTCATTTTGGGATAAAGGAATCGGAGACGAATATCCAAGAAACGGAGTCAGTCATTTGTCCTCCGTGTACAATTTTTTACCAAAGCTACGAAGTCAAAGTCGGGGAGTCGGAGTCCGATTAATTGTCGGGCACAGGAGTCGGATTCGGAGTCTGGAGTTTGGCGTCGTCAAGGGCTATTTCCAACAAAGTTTGTTTGAAAAAAATCCGCCTTCAAGTATGAAACCTACATTGACTTTCAGTTTCCCTGTAGGCGCTAATGTTAAGGGATTTGAACTGTTCAAAACTGAACGGAAAATTGTGTGAGGGAATGAGGTGTCCTCGCCGAGATCTTTCGAACAAAAAAAAGTTTGTTCTAATCGGACTATTCATTCAAAAGTTATTAGGGGGGACAGATAGACAGACCGACAGAACGACGGAACGACAGACAGACCGACAGACATTTTTCCCCATCTCAATACCCTACTTTCCAATTTTTAATTTTTCGATATTTATTTAATTATTTTATTTATTTTTGACTTTTTTTTTTTTTTTTTTTTTTTTTTTTGTTTTTCGCGATATTTTTAAGATGCATTAAGCTTTTTTTCATGATTTTTTTCTTCTTTTTATGACTTTTACTGAGAAAGTAGGCTAAAATAGGTCCGAAGCTGTTACGGCCCCGTACGGACCGCTCTTCGGACGGCCCTGCTCATACCTGAACTTGATGACTATTAGACAACCGGGAGAAGTATACCGTTTCAAACAGAAAAATAATTCTCTTAATCGGTCCAGGAGTCTTCTAGAAATCGGGGAGCCAAGTACATTAAAAAAAATTCCGAAACTGTGTTGATTAGTATTGCTATAACTTTAAATTAATCTGACGGCATCATGAAATATTAAAGATATTAAATCTACAATACGTAAGTAATAGATTAATAGTTGTCAAACTTCAGAAATCGGACACTACGATATATTTTTAACAATATAAATTTAATTGCCAGAGGAGGGGGGGATTATTGTCTTCTACTCCCCTTGAATTGAACAGCAAATTTATTTAGAAGCTGAAACGAAAAGTTTTATTGACTAAATCCAGTTATTTACTACCAAAAAAATATACATTTAATTAATTAATTTAACTATTTTCGTAGCAAAATACATTTTATTTACTGATTTTCTACATGAGTAATAGATACATTAGTAAGAATATAATTAAAATTTACAGGCGGCGCCGTGAAAATCAAACATCCCGATGGAGTTAGAATTAAATATTGTTTAAGACAAGACCGCCGCCGAGAAAATGCACCGTTCACGACAAAACCACGGCACCTGTGACGTATCGCTCCGCTGATGCAAGTTGGATTACGTAGCCACAACGTATGAAATTTAAAGTGTCTTAGATTTCTCCGGGACGCGAATTTAGAAACACAACCGCATACGCAGGTCGCACAGATGGCGCTACGATCGATTGGCGAGGAGAAAAGTTCGGGAAGGGATTCGTCGCCAACCTTCCAGTCGGCACGCGCAAGTCGCGATTGCCGCAGGAATGTTTGCTGCAGGATAAAAATGGACTTATATTGCCTAATAGTACCAAACTTAATTATATCGATAGGCATGAATCAGCTAAAATTGCTTTAGGTCCCAAATGTCCAGCTCCTAATTTTTTTTTTTTTTTTTTGACTTAACTGAAACATCATCTCTGAGATGAAACTTCAAAAGTCATATTAGACAGTGAAGTCAATGAAAGCAGTGACACTCTTGACTATGAAAAGAAATCAAAAACGAAATACAGGCTCCCTCTATTAGTTCTGAAATTATTAATGCTTCAGCTGAAGATAAGCAGTTATTTGTACACGAATTAAAAAGACTAGTGTCATATGAAAATATTGACAAAACAAAATTAACAAAGTTGGCTATTTAATCAATATCATAACGGGCACATAATTGAATCAAAAATTAAATTTAATAAGTAAAATTTTTTCACCCAGACGGAAAGGTAGAAAAATAAAACTTAAACCGACATCTATTTCAAGAAAGGAATGCCTAAAGGGTCAAATAGAATCCCCGCAGGAGGACCCTTTAAGTGCAAAGCACAATATAAAGCCAAAAGAAATCGTAATCTAAATCAAAAAATAAATTTTAATAGAGGTAATGCAAAAAGCTATAGTTTTTTGTATTACTATTATTATTATTTTTAAATAAAAGCATGTAGTAATACAATTATTTGTTTCTCCTTTTTAGTAATTTTGCAAAACTCTAGCTTGTGCACCGAAAAGAACAATTTTCAAACATTTTTTCCCATTTAGAACTACAGATCATAATAAAAACAAAAATATACATGTGTTATGACTTAAACAAATATATTAGATACAAAAGGCAAGCAATGTAAGAAAAATTTTCTAAATCATAATTAACAATTTCTAAAAGCACTTTTTAATAATCTTGCAAGATATATGCAGCATTTAAATCTTTTATGTGCAATTATTACACGGATTTCAATTAAAAATTCAATGGAATTATAAAATTAGCATAATAAATTAAACAATCCATTTCTCCCTCTAATTAAATAATCACTTCATTTTTAATACATTCTAAGACAGTTATTTTTCCTTTCTCTCTTACCCGGAAACATCACGAGTTCAGTAATCATGAAAAAAGTTAAAAATGGTCGCATTCGAAAGAGTATCTTTAGAAAAAAATTTGACCCAGATATTGTGTGCCCTCGTCCTTTTGTTTTTGAGATATGGGGGGTCAAAGTCTGTCGAAATCTTACGAAAATTCGCCAAATTTAAAGACTTGGCAAGAAATGGAAAATACCACGTGATTTCATCGCCTGCGTCTAGCAAGACTCTCATTTCCATTTCTGGTCATCTGCAAAGCGCGTAAACGATGTTTCGAATTAACACTTAACTTGTGTGGGTAAAATTAAAAAGTAACTATGAAGCCTGTGAAATGGAAACTAGAGAGCTTTATCCAGAGGAGCTACAACTTTATAACGAAATTGAACGTAGGATTTAACTTTGTAATCGTGATAATAATGCATTTCAGAATTTAAGTGCATTTCAAGTGTGTTTTACTTAACTAATTTAAGTTTGTACTCTTGTAATGAAATGTGATGTAAGTAATTAATAATTATGTACGAGAATTAATATGAATAAGTAAAAAAAAACATGCTTATTAAAGCTTATATATTGAAAATAAAATGGATAGTTTTTGATGTTGAAAGAACATGATCATGGATTGTAGTATCCCAGTTCTTATTTATTTTTTCAAAAGTTATTATCATTCATGAAGTTTTATTGTCTGACCACTGCTAGCGAAAATGTTTAATTTAAAAAAAAAAAAAAAAAAATAATTAAAAAAAAGAAAACAACGGATAGTATTTGTCAAAAATTTGCACAACAAAACTATTGATGTCGAAAATTACTTCATAACAGATTCTTATCAAAAATTTTAGTCGACGTTCATTACAACAACCCTTGTAGTTCGAAAAAGTCTGTCACTGCAACTGAAAGTCGCTATAACGTAAATGCACATCATATTGCATGTTATTTAATCATTTTTAAAAATACTGAAGTCACTTTTACCAATTATGTTTCACGTTAAAAGGGAATTCAAATACGAGCAAAATAAAAATTAATACAGTTTTTTTTTTTTTATTTGACTTGTTAGAGGGTTTACACATAACTTGAAGACGATACACATAGCGAAAAACACACTGGAAATAACTGACAGAAATCGTTTTTTTTTTAATTTGAGAACATGGCTTGAAATCTTTAAAAATGTCGTTTTCTTCGTATTTAGATACTGTTGAAGACTTCAGATTTACGACTTTCAAAAAAAAAAAAAAAGACTTTAAAGTGTGTTTACCGTTTCTCTACGGTTATCATATTTTTTTCAAAACAGTTTCATCATCGAAAACACTCTTTCAGTGGAAATATTTCACCCGCAGAAGCATAAAAGTTTTAAACATCAGTTTTTTAACAGTCTTAAGAATAACAAAAAATTCCATTGTTTTTACAATAAAATAAAACAAATATTTCGGGCTGTGGCGTTTTCCCCTATACAGTTGCACGTTAATATCCCGGAACACAAGCCCCTAAAAATTTCAATGCCGCAGTCTGTGCCACGACACCCCGCGCCATGGTAGTCACCCCGAGTAAAGAGTTAATGCGATATTTCTCACGCGCCTTGGTGGTGACCAAATGTGGAAGTGAAATGTCTTGTCAGATGCAGATGTTGAATTCGCGCCGTACCTTCCATTTCTGAACAAAACTCGCTAAATTTGGCGACTTTACTAAAAATTTCGGCAATTTTTAAGATATCATATTTCGATAACGTGGTCACGAGGGCACGTAGTTTCAGTGCCGTAAACATGTTTTCCAATGCTCTTTCGAATGCCACCAATTTGGAATTTTTTTGAATTTCCTTGATCGTGATGTTTCCTGGTTAGAACCATTTTGTATGAGATAAAGGGAATATTGTTTTAAGTGTAAATTCTACTAGATGTAGGTTTCTAATTGATATCTATTATTTGAGAGTAGATAAGTTAAAAAAAAAGAACTATTTTATCTTAGATGCACAGAAGGAAAGAATGGGATCCTCATATCATAGGATGCAAGAAACAACTTGCTAATTTTGTTCAAGGTTAACTGCTAATGACATTTGTGTGTTTACACCCTCGACTATGATTTCCAAAGACAATGAACACAAAATTAATTTGGTGACCTGTTCTGCTTATGCTAAAATAATAAAATGTTTTGATATTTATGTACTGATGCACCCAAATTAAATTTAGGGTTATAGTACCTGTACCTCTGAGCTAGACTATCGTTAGTCCATTTTCGCTACTTTTCAAGAGAGAGCGAAAACGTTTGAGGCATAGAAAGGATGGAACTTGCGCTCTTTAAATGCAGCTAAATATTTGTGAAGGAATATCTTTCATAGAATTAGGATCTCATATGTTGACACAGAATGATATTCTACATTCAATGCAGTAATAAAGTGAGCATTCCAAATTTTTGGACTAATGTTAGTCTGGCTCTGAGGTGTAAAGTTACGATACAAGATATACGACATACAAGGTGACCAAAGAATATGGAAAAGCTTTGAAAAGGGTCAGAAGGGCATATATAACACCATCACAGTCCAGATATGCGATATGAAAGAGGTAGCGGGCGACATTGTGTAGGACAGTTAAAACACGAAGGCTTTTTGTTGGTGGGGATTCATAGAGCATGCTGTACTATAGTATAAACATCTCATTACTGTTCAATAGAATGCAATCTGCATCAGCATAAACAACATGTTCTGCATTTCTTTAGCAGTATTATAGCACTATGTGCTTTGTAAAATCTCGATGCAGACAACTTCTCAGTATATTTCTTCGACTACCCAGCAAAGTACCCTCTACAACTTTCAGCCTGTCTCAGCACACCACAGAAAAATACAAGGGAGAGGTACATCCCCACTGGTAAATTTTTAATATTCAAAAAAGTTCAAGAAAGTCCTTTTTAGGCTATCTTTGATGCTAACAGGTCAAGATATGTAGTAAAGGATACGTAATGAAATCAATCGCCCCTCCCTTGAAACATTTGTCCTTGCAACATGCTTTTTATTGTGCAGTGTTCTCAGTGCTCGTTTCAAGCGCCCCCTTTTTTCCCCTCACACTTCATTCAAAACTTCGAGATAAAAAAAAATATTCGAGTAATAAGTTTCGAGCTATCGAGACTATATGATATTCTTACAGCCCATTTCTAACCTTGGTGATGACTTTCATTTTATTTACTGTCACTGTGTTTGGTCATTGTCCTATCGAAGTTACTCACAGTCGAGTCTCGGTAATTCGCAGAGTTATTACTCGAATACACCAGGGGTGCCTACCTAGGCGGGGGGTGGGGTTAGTCATGGCGCAGAGTGCGACATTAAAATTTTTAGGGGGTGGGGGCTGTTTTGAGGGGTATTTTTAACTTTTTTGGGGGGGGGGTCTTCCCGATATTTAGGGGGAGTGCGCCCTTGCTCTTAGGGGATGGGCACCCTTGAATATAACCTTCACCTCAAACTTTTCACTGGGCCCCAAAATCTTGAGAATACTGTAGGAACCTCTTATAACTTGAGCTACCAATAACTCGAAGCTTTCTACCGGTCCCTTGAGACTTCGATTTATCAAGATTTGACTTTACTTAAAAAACAGTAAAAAAAAAAAAAGAAAAAAGAAAGCAGTTAAAAATACAACTAAGGGTTTTAATTCAATCATTTGAGGCTGTTGCTGTATACGATATACATAACCAGTTGAGTACCTTTAAATACTAATAAAGTATGTCTACAAACTAGATTAAGATTTTTTTTTTTTTTTTTTGTTGACACCTCAATTATACTTCAATTGCTGAAAATTCTACTTTCAGTTGACACTTTAAATGTTTAAAATCACTACTTTTGATAACCAATCAAGAATTAGAAATTAAATTAATGAAATATCTCCAAATAATTATTTATTGCATACATGCAGTTTAAAACGTGGTTTTGAAGAATTAATTTCCAATGTTAAGCAATTTCCAGTTTAAAAACTGAAACATTCTTGATTTTCATCGCAACGGCAATCCAACCCAGAACTTACCGATGCAAAGAAGAAATTCCCGGAAGAATATTACAATGTCAATAAAGATATGTCCGCAGGTCAAAAAAAAAAAGTAATTGTTTGTAGCAAAATAACTCATTTTGACACCACATCCATTCAAACGTGGTTTTAAAGAATTTGAATTTCTAATGTTTTGTAATTTTCAGTCGAACAAATTGAAACATTCTTAAGTTTCATCTCAACGACAGTCCAACACAGAACTTTCACATGCAAAGAATAAATTCACAAAAAAATATTTCAGAAATACAATGTCAATAAAGTTTTGTTCGTAGGTTAAAAAACATCAAAGTTTGTAACAAAAAACCGATTTTGACCACACACCCATTCATATCACGTAATCAACGAAATACCAACAACAAAGGTAAAAAAAGAGACATCACATCATTGCGCACGCGCAAGTACCTCAAAAGCGAAATCGCTTTCTTGGCGCATTTACGCGAGGAGTCGAACCGCGCCAAATGAAATGCGCTCGTAGCGCCATCTGTACGACCTGCGTACGCAGTCGGGTTTCTAAATTCGCCTCCGGACCTCTCATCAGATCCAGACAAAATTACCATGGGATCATCTGGAAAGTATACCCTTTCAAACAAAAAAAAAGAAAGAATTTTTCAAATCGGTCCAGGCGTCTTGGAGAAATCCGAAAACATGCATAGAAAGCCGCAAGACGAATACATAACCTCCTTTGAAGTGGGTTCAAAAGGGCCTCGGTGGCCAGGTGCGTTGACACGTCTACTACAATAAGGGCAGTGTGGTTCGATTCGTACTCCATAACTCTATGACTCTATCCATAGAAGTAATTTCTCCAAAAGTGTGGCAATTGCTTCCCTAAGCGTGAAGTAGATGTGAAATAAACATTTGAGCATTTACGCAAAAATGAATAATTGAACATTTTTGAGACCTCCGTGTTCGAATGGTCGTGTTTGCTTATGTGCGGTGCAGGAGGTCGTGGGATCGATTTTCACCGGTGCATCGTGTGTGAATTCCTCTCTTTCTGCTGTGAATCTTACTGGTGTCGTTTTGTATGTCAATAAAAATTTGGAAAATTGTTGTAGTTATTGAAAGAAACAGAGGCAAGAAGCATAATCCTCTTATAATTGCGTGAGTGAATACTGAACTTGAATTGAATTGATTGTTTCTACAGCAATTCGAATCAGCACATATTCGTCCTTCTTCAAATGCTTGAAAAAATGCTTAACTTCAAAACATAGTGGAGTCAGCAACCGTAAAGCGCTGAAATCGGGACTAAAAAGTTCAGAGCTCGAATCCCGGTGTTTCAGAAACTACTTTAGAGCACAGGAAGTCGACGTGATACGTTGTTCAAGCCAGAAATTCTCAACCAGTGATTCAGCAAATAGACAGCGGTCCTTGGGAAAAATGGACCAGTACTAGGAGATTTTCACCAGCTCGTGCTAAAAATTTTCTTAGTTCAAAAAGTTGTAATAACAAAGTTCATGACACGGACACCGCCATTAAAATTTTTAGAGGTTTGGTTCCACAGGATTTTGGTCTTGTTTTTGGGAGGGAGGGAGTGGGTGCTTCATAGCCTTTAATTGGATGTGCTATCGTGCTAAGGGGGCACCCTTGGGGCGAAGTGATTACTTGTTGAAACTCTTGAGGCAGTGGTTCGACTCCCGTCCTCTCTCCGGCTGTACTTTCCATTCTTAGTGATGATATTATTTTATAATATGTATATTGTTGCTTCAAAGCAACAGGATATCTTCTGAAATTGAAGCTCTGAAATTGCAATTGTAGCCGACCTTTATGAGTTTAAGAAAACGAGTTCTCGGAAGCTCTCCCGGAATTTTCTTGAAATTAAAACCCTGAAAACCAAATTTACCACGATTTTTTTTAATAATGTTGACAAGAGTAGGGAGGGAGGGGGAGGGGCGCTCCACTTAAATTTTCGAACTTGTAGCTTTAAAAACGCAGTTTTGATAGATCTGGATAATGTTAGTAGAAGGTGAATGTCGGTGCCATTCCTCCGGCAAATTGTTTGAAATTGATACTCCAAAAATGCAATTCTAAGCTTGTCTTTGATCATGTTAAGGAAAAAGAGGGAATTCAGGGAATCTCTCTAATAAATTTTTCAAAATTGCAGTTCGACAAACGCAGTTTTAGATGACTCTTGATGATAAAGAGGGTGTTAGTCTGGCGCTACAGTGGGGGGCGCTCTCATGGAAGTTTTCCTAAATTGAAGTTGTATATCCAAAAAAGATGATGGATGAGACACACCATGACAGATATGTTTCGGAAATCCTTAAAAACGGATTCAACTATTCAGCACACATCGAAAATCAGAACTCGTGAATTTTAATGAATCAAATATCCTTCTATACATATCAAATATAGAAGAAAGTAAAAATGATTTACAAAATATAATTTAAACACCTTATGAACACACTGTTCTACCTCCATCAGCGGAAACCAACATCACTGAAAGTTTTAATAAAAATCATCTAATGATAAATTGAAACAATCAGTTTAACAATGGTAGAGAAGATGGGAGTGAAATGAGAGAGAGAGAGAGAAATTCTTCACAAGCTTAAGCTCGTTAACGAAGAAAATATATTAATTGTCAATTGGAGGGATAAAAAATGTGTTATTCTTCCTTATTAAAAATGTGTGAACTTCAAAACTAGTTCTTAACGATTGTCGAGGTGCAAATGAACCAATGGAAGACTAGAGCATACTGGTCAGAGTTATTACAAACAATAAAACATTTTTGACCTCTCTCCCTCTCATCATTTTTACACACGCATTCATCATGCAGAATTGTGTTACTTCCAGAAAATTTATAAAAAATTGAAAACAAATCAAATCGTCTGATCCAGCTTTGAAACGGACACCAACTCCATGAAGTCTGTGATATTCCCTTCATTGAAAAAGAGACACGGTCATTAAATTTTGGAAAGAGTACCAGAGTCGTCGCTAGGTCAAAAAATGGGGAGGGGGGACGCTTTTGGCGGCCCGTTAATTGTTTCAAACGCATGTTCCAATATGCAGAGAGAGAGAATGTTTGGCTTCTGGTTTAGCAGGGATAGTCATATTACTAGACCTTAGTACTAGCAATATTCATTTAATTGTAAGGATAATATTCAGTCAGAACTAGAGAATGTCGGAGAACTACCTTCTTGCATTATTTCGAAATCGAAGTCATAAAAACGCAGTTTTAGATTATATTTTAAGTTTGGGAGGAAGAGGGAGAGGAGGTCCAGGATAGCCTCTCCCGATAATTTTTCCAAATTTAAGTTCTCATCATAATCGTACGTTATATTTAATTATGTTCAGAAGAGGGGTTCCTGGGCTTACCCCCGTGAATTTTCAAGATTGTTGTTTGAAAAACAGTTTTTACACGACCTATGGTGATGTTAAGAGAGGAAGAGACTCAGTGTCATCGTTCTTTAATTTTTCAAAATACAAATTTCAAGCACGCATTCCCAATCGTGAATAATTTGTGATTATGACACGCAAAGAGGAGGGGGGTCTGGGAGCTCTCCCCTGGAAAAAATCTGAAAATCGTAGTTTGAAAAATGCAGTTTTAGATGATCTATGGTGATATTAAGGGGAAGAGAGATACGCCCCCCACCCGAAATTTTTTGAAATTTTGAAGCCTTAAAAACGCGATTGTAGACTTTTTTTTTTGTTAAAATTTAGTGCACCGCCAATTTCTTTCTTTTAAAGCTCCGAAAACGTAATTTAGCCAACCTTCGATGAAAGGGGGAAGCGGGAGTTTTGAAGGGGTTCGAGACCAGAAATGTTTTGTAATTGAAGCATTAAAAGCGAGATTTAAGACATTTTTCGATGATGTTGGCGAGAGAGGGGGGGGGGGGGGGCATTCTCTCGAAAAAATTTCGATTTGTTGAAACTGCAGTTTTAGAAGATTTTTGGTGATGTTAATGGGTGGACAGATTTGAAGTCCTCCCCTGGCAAATTTTCAAAATTGAAATTCAATTAACGCAATCGTAGACGATTTTAAATACTGTTAGAGGAGTAGAAGGTTTTGGAGATCTCCCCCGAAAAAATTTCTGAATTGAAGCTTTAACAATGAAATTTTTGAGGATCTTCGGTAATATTTGAAGAACGACAATTTAGGGAAATTTCAGGAAAATTTTGTCAAGTTAAAGTCCAATGGACGAAGTTTATTCGAACTTGAATGATGATGAATGATTAATTGAGAGGGCGTTTCTCGGAGGTTACGTTGGGAGCAATAATTTTTAAGACAACATTTTTCATCAAAAAAAAAGTATGTACACATGGGACTGTTTCGGCGACCCCTATCCCATTGGCTGTCCTATTTTTTTCTGCATTTTTATTTTTTTTTAACTGCAGAATCATGAAGCATGGTTTTGTATAACCAGGGCCGCCGAGAAACAAGGCGTGCAACATGTTAGTTTGGTCGCCTGTCCTCCCTTCCATTATTCAAATTTTATTCTATGCACAATACTGTCGAGCCGAGCCCATAGTTTCCGACTTGGCAGACATATGCACTTTACGGCCGTAAGAGTGCCGTGAAGAGTGTAATGTACTGAATACTTTTTTTTCTGTTAATAAAAATGTTTGAAGCGTACATTTCCGCGGCCCTTACTTAGATACTCTTGACAAAAGAGAATCATTAGATGTTCCTAAATTGTATTTTAAGATCACATTTTCTATTCAAATTTGACAGAAAAAATACTTTTTGTCACTATTATTTCACTTGTTCATTTATAATTACTATTTAAATTTTTTAAAACAACAAAGAGTTTTCCTTTTTCTTCGTTAGTTGCATCGCTAAAATGAAATTGTCGGCCGCACTTCTGTAGAAAGGGGGGGGGAGTATTATTAATGCATCTATTTCTTGTTGAATAAGTTTAAATATTTTTTCTTTCCAAAATTCAAAAATTTCATGTTCTAAATAAAAAAAAAAACTTCTGGAAAAAAAATCCCCCCAAAAAATTTTGATGGCGCAACTTGCGCCATAATCCCCCCCCCCCCCCCTGTGGGCGCCCCTGGTGCGGGAATGTACAAAAATTGCTTTTAAGCAGTCTATAATTTTTTTTCTTATTAAAGGCGGGTATATTTAATTTCTCTCGTGTCCAACGATAGTAATAGGACGAAAAAAATGAGTAATCGAATCCTCAAATCGAAAATCGGTTTTGATCAGCACCAAAAACTTCGGAATTCAAAGTTATTTTTTTCAAAACACTGCAAAAAAATATCCTCTTATGTTCTCTTAGAAATTAATATTAATGACTCATAAATGGTCTGTAGAAAGACCCTGAGAAGGAATTAGCTGCGTAAACCTGCGAACTTTTGACCCTGAGCCCAAACAAATCGAGAAAAATCCATTAGTATAACATGTCTGTGTAAACAAACAAGCGAGAGAGGTTTAAGACCACTTTTAAGCGCTTTTTGGCGTTTTTGCCCAACTGTGCGACGCTATGTGAAGCTGTTCAATAAGTTGATGTTCCCATTTGTAACGGAGGTCAGAGACGGTTAGTTCATAGCCCTCATCAAGCCTGAGCAACAGTAAAGAAGAGTAAATGTAGAAAAACGAAGGGAAAAGAACTTGCAACAGATTTCATTTTCGAACGTAAGTAATAGATTAATAATAAATAATAGATTAAGTACAAGTTATATTTGATTACTTTTACAAATATGGTAATTATAACAGCCACTGTAAGTTTTCAACAAGAACATTACGATAGAGACCCTTTTCTTATTTTTGTGAAATTGGTTCAGTTTTGCTTTTCTGGTGTTCATTTTTTATTTCAAATTCGCTTTAAAGTTTTAGTAGACATTCTACTTACTTCAAGCAATAAGATGTCAAATCAAAACATGAAAACTAAAACTATGACCTTAAGTTTTAAAGATGAAAACTTGCTTTGAATAATATTTATCATCATTGAGGCAACAGTGTCGTAATCGTTCTATACTTATTTTTCCCTTATCAGCATTTCTTAGTAACATCTCATAGTTGATTTGCAACATATCATCACGCTCTTCATTTTTTATATGATTGGCTTGATCTTTGATCGAACTCGAACCATTCTTTATCAGCGATAAGTGATGGAATCTATTATGGAGCTAATTTTAATGAACACTTGATTTTTATCCTTATTATTATTCGGAACGTAAGATTTCAACGAATTTCATGTAGATTAGATGTTATTTTTCTGAGCGAGATTTAAAACAGGCATCTTGCCCAAGATAAAACTCTTGAATGTGCTCCGTTAGACTGACATCATCAATAGATTAGAATTAGACTTTTAGTATCATTTTTTTAAAACTACATTTTTCTTCTAGACAAGAAATTTTTCTCCTTAAATTTTTTGATTTCGATATCACGTTCTGAGCGACTTCTTTCTAGACCAGCGACTCAGAGCCGTGGTGGTTTGATTGGAAGGTATCGGACTTGTGGCCGGAGGGTGGAGTTCGATCCTAGCCGGTCGAAGATCCACCGTCTTCATTAATGGTGACTGGGGTACGTTAGATATGCTCGTGGTCACGAAGTCCTCCAAGTGAATCCAAACCTCTGGGGATGCGAAATCAGGAGTTGTTCGGCTTCTGATTCGTGTCGTGCTGTCTACGAAAAATCGGATTTCGACCTAAATTGGTGCTTTTGTTAACGGAAGTTGTACCTCTCTGTCTTAAATCGAGTAGCATCGCTTCTCGGGCTCGCTCCGAGTGGTATAAGTAACAACAACAACAACAAGTTTTTTTTTTTTTTTTTTTTGGCCTCTTTACAATTTTGCCGGCATGAAATTTGCCGCCCCTAAAAATCTGCCGCCAATGCGTTTCCGCAAAAAAAAAAAAAAAAAAAAAAAAAGGAAAAAACCTACCCGGTTCTTAAAAAATCTCATGTTTTTAACTGTCCGCAAATGAAAGGTTTTTTATTTAGTAAATTTTATTTTATTCATTTATTTGCAAAAAGGAAAGAAAAAGAAAAGAAGAAGAAAGAATAGAAATAAAAAGAAAAGTTGAAAAAAACAGTCAGCGAGGGTTTTTTTTTTTTTTTTTTGAAGCTCTTGCCGTTTAGTGGGCCAAAAAGGGTTGGGAAACGCTGTTCGAGTCTGTATTATTACTATCTCGCCATACTGTTATTTCAACTCTCATATTTTGTAAATAATCCAATTAGATTTATTTACAAAAAAGTTTGTCTTCGTCATTTATTTATTCTTAATTTTTAAGTATTCCCTCCCTTTTCATGTTGGTTGCCGTGACCCACCCTGATGCAGCACTTACAGAGATTGGACCCCAAATTGGATTTGGAATGGAAACTTTTTTGTGACTACGGCGGTTTTAACGCGCACCAGTTACCATTAACGCATATTAGGGATTTTCAACCGGAATTCATAGAGTCGCGACCCTCCAGTTACGAATCCAACGCCTTACTGATGACACCACTATGGCCTTAAACAAAAACAGGAAAATGCTCTTGAGCCTTAAGCATCGATTTCGGATGTTCCTATTACAAGTCTACGTTTCCATTGCCTCCAAGACATTAAAAGTCGACTCATTCATAAATGAGCACCCGGAAAGAGAGAGAGAAAAAAAAAGTAATAGCAATGATTGCAACGGTGTAGGCATTATAAATTCTTTATTGCAGTACAACAGATAATCTTGGAAAGAAGATCCAATCCACAAACTTCTTATCCATCTTGTTTAAAGCTTTTGTCATCAAAAAATAAAGAAAACAAAGACTAAAAAAAGTGATTGCAGAAAAAAAATTTGTTTTCGCAACTACTCAAGCGGCCAGTTTACCCAAGATAATAAGCGACAAATCAAAATTCAAAAAAGGTCAACAACCGATACAGTCGATAAATTTGTAGGTCAATGTTACAAATTCCACCCAGCTTGAGGGTTCAACGGCACTTTTATTTTCAGCGTTGCGCCTCGGTGGCAGTCCGTCTCTTAAGTAGCGGCACGCTCAACCGTCCGCCATTTTGTGTCGTTCCGCAACTTTCTCCCTATCTCAACAGTAGAAAAATAAAGTTTCGCTCATTGAAAAGTATCTTTTTTTTAACGAATATTTACAGATTTTTAATCATAACTTATGTAACTCACAAAAAACATACAAAAATGTTGAATTTCACCTTAGTAAATTTTTTTATTATTATTATTATTAAACCGCATATTAGTAAAAACGTGTTTTGAAGAAATTTTCGATCATTTTTAAGAGGGTTTTTTTTTTTTAATTTTTATAAAAACATTCTGAGTTACAAATTACTTGAAGTGTTTTAAATATGCGATTTATTATTAGAAAATTGGTGTAGTAGAAGAGTAGTGAGTATAGTGCCTAGAAATAGTAGTGAGCTACATTAACTATGTCATAAATTGTTTGTAACTTGGGCAACAGCTTGAACTTATTCATGTAAAGCAGTATCATTTATATTACTAATGTGTGTAGTTTTCTTAAGGAAAATTATTCACTTCTAAAAAATTGAAAATTTTCTTTTTGTCTTAACTAATAAGGTTTTATTTTCAGCAGGACTCTTTCTTCTTTTTTTTTTTTTTCTAAATATTTTGCCAACACTTGCTTGTTTCTCATGACGATTTTACATTAAAAATGCCGTAAAAAATTTCCCGGACAAAAAAAAAAAATCTTCAGATAATTGTATAAATTGGCTTGAGTTACATGTTACTGTAATCTCAAAGAAACTTAATTTTTTAATGAATAATTTTTCATATTTTTAATATCTTTAGCGCAAAATAGATAAATAATTAACTTGGCAACACACTGAAACTCATGGCTATGGCACAATTAAAAGCAAAACGAAAACGACGTGTTCTTAAAATAATTTTGCTACCGTTTTTGAGACATTTTGAAATTAAGTAACAATATAAAATTTACATTAGAAATAAATAAAATAATTAGTACATTTAAAATTTGACGGCTTTGTTATCTTAAGCTCAGAACAATCAGTTTTAAGAACAGGACAAATATTTTACCGCTGCTAGCAATTTATTAGTTGCTGTTACATAGTTGAGCTTTACAATATTTGAAGGAACTATATATGATGATTTTAGTGAATGTCCTTATCATCCCATGAAAATTAACAAACTATCAGACAGTTTCATGAAACGTAAAAAATATTAAAATTTTAACAAGAGTTTCAAAAAGTATCTGAAATTGCACAGCAGTATTTTAACAAAAGCACAGCATTTAAAACACATAAATAATCTTTCCTTGTATTTCTATGTAGTAATTATTTAAGGTAAGTCGGAGGATTCCAATCTTAAGCGGAAAAGTTACTCGTGTAAGGAGACTTACTTTTTCTAAAAACTAAAAGTTATCACCTTTTTGAAAATACAAGTCAATCCAGTTTTCATTGCAACCATCCATTCATTGAAAGTACATCCAGCTTCATCTGAACGCGGTTTAAGGAATCTCAGCTCGACTAATTGAATTCAAAGACCTCATCGAAAAGATGAATTGAAAAATAAAATAGTATATTTGCACCAATATTTCACTATGAGTCGAAAAGTGTTTAAAAATTGATATGAGGTTACACACAAACTACGTTTTACGTTAAGCAATGTGCAAAGCGTACATGATACATACATGGAGTAAGTAGATTTATTAAAATTAATTTGAAATACCAAATAGCTATCAGTTCTTTATGATAAAATATTTACATAATCTCTGAGGCGACAATTCTCATTCCAATGCTCTTGCTGGAACATTTTTTTCCCTTTCTCAGCTCTAAATTTTGATTTGTACTTTTGACTAAAAATTGTACTCTGTAAAGGATCAAGATATTTGTAATATGATGAATTTTCTTCATTTTCTGGTAGTTGCATTACAATAATATCACTATGCATTTCAATATCATCTTTTCCGAAACCAATATCAAAGGACGCGTTGAAATCACACAGGCTGTGATACAAAATGGCGGGCTGAACCCATGTGACTGCCCATCTCCAATCGCAGTCGAAAGCGGCACGCAGTGCGTAGCTCAAAGTGTGTCGCTACTTGGCAGTAGAGGGAACTACTAATCTAGGAGGAAAAGTGATGTGTGTATTTTTAGCAAAATAAACATGTCGTATGGCCGACAATTGAACGAGAGGAAATGATGTTTTTTAGATGGTTTGAAGAGATTGATAGTTTTCGGTACTCAGGTTCGCCCCAATGAGAGGTCACTGTGACCTCTCAAAAATTTCCTTTCTCGGCGAATTATGTCTGACGATTCGGCATTTTTTAGCCTACTTTCCCAGTACAAGTCAGAGAAAGAAGAAAAAAGCATGAAAGAGGGCATCTAAAAATATCGCGAAAACAAAATAAATAAATAAATAAATAAATCAAAAATAAATAAAATAATCAAACAAATATCGAAAAATTAAAAATTGGAAAGTAGGGTATTGATATGGGGGAAAATGTCTGCCTGTCTATCTGTCCCCCCCCCCCCCAATAACTTTTGAGTGAATAGTCCGATTCGGACAAAAAAATTTTTGTTCGAAAGATCTTGCCGAGGACACACCTCATTCTTGTATTTCACTTTTTGATTCGAACAATTTTTCGTTTAATTTTGAACAGTTCAAAAAAACTTAACATTAGTGCCTACGGGGAAATTCAAGGCAATCCCGAACTTAGCAGCGAATTTGCTTTAAAACACTTTGTAAGAAAAAGCTTTTGATGAAGAACATGTATAGAAAATATCTTTTTCAATTGAACAATTTTCCGTGCAATTTTGAACAGTTCAAATCCTTAAACATTAGCGCCTACGGAAAAACTGGAAGTCAACGTAGATTCCGAACTTGAAGGCGGATTTACTTCAACCAACTTTTGTTGGAAATAGCTCTTGACGAGCAATTCCAGACTCCGACTCCTGTGCCGGAAAATTAGTCGGACTCCGACGCCCTGACTTCGCCTTGGCAAAAATTCATACACGGAGTAAAAATTACTGACTCCAACTCTTGAAAATTCAACTCTGACTTCTTTATCTCAAAATAAGTTCAATGCCGACTCTTCAAACATTGGCAGAGTGGCGGACTTAAAGGCAGAGTTTTTTGCTTTGAACCAATGGTTTAAACCCCGGTTTAAGCCAAATAGATTTAAAAAAAAAAAACATGTGGTTTTTTTCAAAAATGTTTTCTTTTTCTTTTTTCTTTTTTTTGAAAATCTTTATCTTTTTTCCCCAAATGTTTTCATAAATTTTACATATTATTGTAAAGAGTAAAATCTAATTGATGCAAAGTAACTAGCAAAGCTTTATAGATAAATTACAGATTTAATAAATTTAGAAACTTATATTTTTTAAGGTAATGCAAGTTTGCTAAAAAGTTTTTCTTTTTTTTTTCTTTTAAATCAATTCAGCTTTATTATTTGGAACATTTTTATACAAGGCAGACCAACTAAGTTTTTCTAAAATTACCTGAAGAAAAAATCTAAGTAGCTCTTTTTTTTTATTATTATTATTAATTCAGTTATCATTACTTTTCAGACTTATGCGTTTCAAAATAGTCCAAAAAGCATATTTCAACTAAAATTTCATTTACTACCTACTTCTTTTGATTACTACCTAATTTGCTTGATTTTTTATGAAATTATGAAAACAGAAAATATATATTTAACTCAGTGCTCTTATTTAAAAAAAAAAAAAGTGCAAACTTTCACCTTTCAAAGAACTTTTTTTATCCCAATATAATAAAATAAGTCTCATGTATAAAATGGTGAAAGAGTCAATAAATATTAATTTTTGTGAGTCTTTATTAGTAAAATATCTAAAAAGAGTATTTTCAAACTAAGCTTTTAATTTTTTTTTTCTTGGATAAAAAAATTATATTCCTAAATGATACCAGAAGAAATGTCCAAAGTCAAAAACGTAATGATTTTTTAAAACCTACTTGTCCTGCTTCTATAATTGTTGTCACTGATACATTAGGTAAATAAATGACATGATTTGTAACTTTAAAAAAAAAAATCTTTAAACAAAATATGCGTTGATCTTTTGATTTTTAAAGTTCTGTAATGTACATCAAACTTATGATTCATTTGTAGACACTAAAAAATACTTTCCATGTTTAAGAATGTGTGAGTTTAATTTTACTTTTATTTATTAAATTGTCCTAGATAGCTATGAGGAAATAAAAAATGTACAAGATTGTATTCTTGGTTATTTGTAATTAATAATGTCTGAACAATCACAGTAAATTCTTTTTTTGGTTATTTATACCAAGACCCCTCTTCGTACTGTATTTTTTTATAATAGCTAAAGATTTTCAAACAATATTCTCCTATAGAAATCTCTACGTATGAAAAAATGAAATTACAAGATTTTACTCTTAATTATGTAATTAATTACGAAGAAATTAGGTAGATATATGAACATTAAACATTCCTTAACAATTCATTGACAAAATCTTTATGATTTTTCTAAAATTAAATTGTTTTTCTTACAAAAAGCAATAAAAAATAAGCAAACCCAGTTTAAACCAAAAAAACCTGGTTTAAACAAAAAAACTTTTTTTTTAAAAAACCAACCCTGTTTAAAGGGAAAATGACCGATTCCAACTCCGAGTCTTAGAATTAAAAACCTTCGGCTCCCGAATCTGACTTTTTGTTCCAAAATGAGAGTAACTCCGACTCCGCGTTCATGGTTTTTACTGAGAAATAATTATTTCTAATATGTTTTGTTTTTATTTTCACTCTAAAGTTCTAATTTACGTATTCCATTTTTTGGCGGATAAATTCGGAGTCCTTTTTGTTTCTATATAAAAATATGCAGAGACATTTTTTTTTTTTTTTTTTGCGAAAATGAAATCTTTTTCTTTAAGTTGACATTTTATTGTTTTTATTTATTTTTGAAAGTACATTCATTTAGTTCAAAAAAAAAGTTTTGGCAACAGGGGAAAAACAAACGATTTTTTTTTTTTTTTGATATGAGACAATTTGAAACAATTTGCAATTTCAGCTATGTTTGAGAATATTGATAAGATACTAGACAATAGGTATTGGTATACGGGAAAGTAGACTCGTTTAGTTCTGTACGGAACTTCTTGTTTAGACATAATTTGCATGCAATTTTTCTTTTAAAAAACACACACAAAAAAAACGCAGAATATATGTCTTTTATTTTAGGTACCTCAGTGGTACATCTAATAGAATGAAAGCGCCCTCAGTTGGGCATTTCGGAAAAGAGTTCCCGATAGAGCGCGATACCGCGAGAATCGCGAGCTTTTCCGACGAAAGCTGACAAAAAACGAGCTGATGTGTGCATGACATGACTTCCTTTTACTCCAATTTAAAAATAATAGTGCAAAAAAAAAAAAAAAAAAAAAACACTTTAAATACATTCATTCCAAGTCTGTTGCGAACCTAAGCAAAGAAAACGTTTTATATAAATGAAATTTCCCCAATATTGGCAGTTTTAATGTGATTCAATGGTTAACTCTCTAAATATGGACAAACTGAAACCAGATTAAAAAAAAAAACGCCAAACTCGTCGCCAATTTGGCGACAAAACTTAGGGACCAAAAGCTTGAGGATACATTGCCAAGTGTTTGCCAAATTATAGCATCGCTTGAATTTACTTTGAAATTAACAATGATTTTACCCCAAAAAGGTGTAAAAGACCCCCTTTGGAACACCCGAATGCAACCAAAAGTGGAGGTGCAGAATTAGACCCCACTTGGAGTCTATTTGCCAAATTTCAACTTTCTAGGACATGAGTTATGCGAGATACATACACACATACGCACATACATACGTACATACGGACGTCACGAGAAAACTCGTTGTAATTAACTCAGGGGTCGTCAAAATGGATTCTTCAGGTTTGAAATGTTAATTTATTCTAGAGCCGCGGATACGGATCCGGACCCGGATCGTTATTATCAAGATCCGCGGATACGGATACGGATGCGGATCTCAAAATTTTTTTTGCCCAATTCAACTATTCAAGTGTAAAATTTAAGGTATTCTGGCCATAATAATAGCACTGTTTCTTCAAAAAATGTCATCTATGGTGAAAATATAATAAAGCTAGGATTTACTCCTTAAGGAAATCTCCGTTAAACTTGAGGGAAAGTTGGAAGGAACGGGTCAGCGCTGCATTAATGCTTAAATAGAATGAAAAATTATTTCTAGCTTGCTCGGTACATGTAGGATACAGGAACAGGAGTGTAAAGCTGCTACTGAATAGGCTAGAAATAATTTTTCGCATTTTATTTCAGCATAAATGCAGCGCTGATCCATTCCACCCAAATTATTACGGCCGACGGAATAACAAAGCCGGGAACACCTTTACAAACAGAAAATGGTGAATTTTGTCTCCTTTTTTTTTTTTTTTTTTTTTTTTTTTGAAGGATGCCGAGAAAAACGAAAATGAAGAATAACAGAAACCCCAAATCAATAACAAAAACTAATATTAAACTAAAAATTAAAAAAAAAAAAGAACATGTCTCAGAGGACCGTTGGCTTTTGAAATGATACCTTATAATTTAAATAGGGAATAAAACCTAATTTAATAGGAATTTAAGAGTCTTTTATTTAAATATTTAAGAATTTTTTAGAATTGAAAAGATCTGTTTAAGATCTGTCAAAAAAGTAACGGATACGATTACAGATCTTAATTTTTCCTCGGATATCCGCGGATACGGATATCCGGAACATCACCAGTTATAATGCATTCAAGTCTAATATGGTGACGAAGGGCAATGGAGTTCACGTAAACTGGTAAATATGATACCAGCTCAGTGATTGAAACCAGCTTACAATCACAGCAGGTTGAACGAGCTACATTAGTGATGGTAACCTAGGCATAAAGAGTGATACTGGCCTAAATGAAAGTAAGTGAGAATTAAGTCTGTTGATGGAGAAAATGTCCATTTCAAAGTGAAAGAAATTTGATGCTTTTTCTCAGGGCGTCTGAAATCCAAAATTTCAATGTCAACAACAAAATGTAACACGGAAAAAGGAACAGAAGTACAATATGAAAAGAGCCTTACAGGAAAAGCAGATTTTTCGACCGACATCTTTTATCTTGTGAGTGTGATTAAATTAGGCAAAACGTTTCGCCAAAGATCTTGCCAATGATTTTGCATGGGGTTCTAAGGAAACCTCACGAAATAGTGACGAGCTGATATTGAGATCAATCGCTATCATTGAAGCAAAAATGCTTCCCCAGAATCAACAGTACGATAAAATGCATTTGTCATGCAAGAAATTGCAATATAAAATAAGTTAGTAAGTTAAATAAGAAATAACATGAGAAATGTTGTTATTTTACTTTTCAAGTACAGTGCTCAATTTAATAGAAAATTGTTAAAAAAGTGCTTCTTCATTATTTCTTCTGTGCGTTCACTTCAGCGTCTGAAAAGAACTGAAAAAGTGAAGAAATTTTTCTTCCCCAAAAAGACACGGTCATCATTGTTCTGTTGAGTTCTAGAAAAAATGCCTTTTTTGAGACCCACTTTCAGCTGACCTTGATTCGAAAAGAAAAAAACCGCTTTTTATCTCCACTCTCTTCCTCCAGACATGCTAAACCAACCCGATCATAATTCCTGATTAATGACATAATTCCAGTACTGTTACCAACAGCATAAGAACTTTCTTTACGCTACAGATGCATTCTTCTTCTTTACTTAAAATGTTTTATTAAACCTAATGATAGCTGCGCGCATCCGAATTGGTTGGGGAAAAAGAAAATGGCGGATGATCATCAATCATAAAGTGACATTCTGTACGTTTTGGAAAAGCATGTAATATGCCTTAGGTTTGCTACAAAAGTTCAAGTCGCGTTGGTCGTAAGTAATACTTAGTCAAATGATCAGTTTCGTGTTGTTGATGGATATCATTAAAAAGCACTCGGCTTCTTGGTTCCGGATGCAAACTCCAAGGCTAAATTTGAAAACACAATGGTTACATTGTCTGTTTCGTAGAATTTCTCAGAAAAGGAAGAAAAAAAAGTTATATGCTGAAAACTGCAAGGAAAATAAATTTGTGGGTGCAATCTACTCTTGACCTTCGAAAAGCTTTTATCAATAGGAAGGCCTTATAACTAGGACGTATACTAGATTATAGGGTAAAACGAATGAAACTAACAATCTTAGCTTATCCCAAACATAAAATGAGAACTGAAAAAAAGTCAGTTATATAAAAGTTTGCACGGAGTTGCTCTAGCTATCGAGTGCATAATTATGGCCATCGTGATACGGGTCTTTTTTGTTCAACGGAAGAACCTTACCAACAGTTATATTTCAGCACAAAAGCTTTTTTTGACATGAAGTTTGACCTGAACCAAAACTCATTTATGAAGATTCTGAGACTTTTTTTTTTTTGGCGGTCGGGGTATATTTAGACGAGTTTTAATATTATTTTAAAAGCGGTTTCCTTCGTGAGGGGTGGGGGAAAGTGTGCCATCGCCCTTGGGGAGAATAGGCATTTCTGACTTTAGAGTCAACAGTTTTTTCTTCTGCCATAAATTTATCGATTAATTGTCATGATAATCTCTTGCGTATAAAGAGCAAATGCATTTGTGACCAGGAAAGTTTTTTGAGACAATAACCTGTTGAATAATGCTTTTCTTACACTTCTGAGTGAAATGTTGTTTTTTATACGAAACAAATGAAGACTATAAAAATGGAAAACGGCCGAAGATCCAAAAAAAAAAAAAAAAACGCTCAAAAACTCGATTTATTTTTCCGGATAAATGTCTTAAACACTAAGCTAAACAAAGGGAGAATATAAAAAGTGTGAAATACAGTCGCTTTAGCAAATACGAAATACCCAATACAGTAGAATCTCGTTAAAACGAACTCAAAGGACCCTTCAAATCAATTCTTCTTTACTGTAGTTCGTCTTATACGAACAACACTCAACAACAAACAATAGGATGGAGATCGCGGATGTATTTCGTCTCAGCAGTAATTCCCTTTAAGTGCGTTCGAGTTAAAGAGGTTCGATTGTAGTTCAAAAATTTGTTGTAATATTGCACAGGTATTATGCAAGTGGGGATTCAGCTTCTGGTTTTGGATGAAGTCATTATAGGAAGGGGAGGGGTCAAGGAGCAATTTTTTGGGATAAAATAGTGAATCTTGTGCAAGAGCGATCATATGCAAAATTTTCAGGGGGGCTCAGATATTTTCCCCATGGTTTAGCAGGATATTTTCTCCATAGCAACTGATTTCAGTACAGATTAGAGTTATTAAAATTTGACATTTTTAATAACTTATTCATTAATTGCTGGCGAAGAAATGTTTTTACATTTTTACAAAGAAAAAAGTACTAAAAGCAAGGAAGTTCTAATTTCAAAGTGGGGCTCGAGCCCCCTCCTCCCCTGCCCCCATATAGGCGCCCTCTTGTGGCGAATATTTCGAAATTCAAGCCCCAAACTGTAGCTTTAGGCAAAACTTGGTCACTTTGAAGGGGCATGACCTCCCCCCCCCCTTCCCTGTCCCGTTAGGTTGTGCTTAACATATGCGAGAAATTTTCATTTTTAGGCTCTTGCGAAAAATGTCCTTTTTTGGACTCGGGTCGTTTCTCATTTCCATTTCCAGCTCTCAAGTAATGAAAAATATGTTTATTACCTCCGCAAATTCGTTCGAATTTTCACTGCAGGGAAAATTTGGCGTAACACTTTTGATGATTATTCTTTTCAAATAAAACATTTCCACGCACAAGTAGTGGGTGTCCGTTTGTTGCAAAGCTTGGTAAAGAAAGGCCCAACCATATCTATATCAGGACGAAACGCGAAGAAGCACTTATAAGAGATTCATGACTTTGAGAAGCGCAACCTCGTTTTATAATCAACAAGTGGGAGATATTTTCGCTCTCAGCAAGAATAAAAAGAGCTTACATTTCACTCAAACGCCTCCTATTCATCACAAAGGAAAAAAGAAAGTCGATTGCTAATCCAGTATACCATTCATAGGCTCTTATTCCAACGTAGAAAAAAAAAAGTTCTCGTTTGCTAATGAAGTAACTGGAACCGTGAACTCTGCTGTAGAGTCTTGGCCATTTTTTTTTTCCTTTTCTTTTCTACGTGTCTTCCACGTCTACTTGAGGAGGAGATTAATATTCATTGATTTAAATCAAGTGAGCTGCAGTTCATCAAGTCAGTTGACGGCGTAGATTTGCATGTAATTTAATCGCGGTTTTTACGCGTACTGTGTTGCATCTCAGTTGACACTTCAAGTCGCATGACTGAGGAAGCATAACTCGTAATTAGAGAAAAAGCTGCTTGAAAGATTATGAATTTTAAATTGATGAGAAAACTTCATAATAATAAACAACGTTGATTGAAAATATGCAGCATTCTTTCTTTCTCTTAATTCTACGACAAGATAGTGTTTTCATACTTAATCTCTTCAATTTAATTTTTCTTCTCTCTCTCTCCCTCCCCAATATCAAAACTAGGGCTCAAGTCCCGACACGTCCGCTCTCTTGGGGCTGAATGCTGCTTTCTTCCTGAGTCTGCTATAATGAAACAGCGTGTTTTGCTTTTTAACTGTGGATTTTCATAGAGTTGATAAGAAACCACAAGCAAGAAGCAAAACACACTACTTCATCACAGCAGACGTAGGAAGAAATCATCGTTTAGCCTCAGAATGATGTAGCAAAAATAAAATTGATTAGCAGAAACTGTTGTTTACCGTTTTATTCCATTGCCTTAACAACATCTATCAGTTAAGAAACCAAGGGCCACCGATAGCCAAGGCGGACCCTTTGCCAGTCAATCCTGTATCCGCCCAAAATCCGATTCCGAGCCGCACCCCTAGTTTCCGACTAGGCTGACATGGCCTCTCGTCGACCCTGCCTGTAAAAAAATGCGAATAAGTTGCACACAGAGACATGATTTTGAAAAGAAATAAATTTAAAAAAAAAGCGGTAAGGGGGGGGGAGGGGGCGCTAAAATGATTTAGCCAAAACAATTTTTTTATGCGTCTGATGACCAACGTCAGAATCTTCGATCTTCTTTCTTTTTTAAGCTTTGTTCACGCCATGCAGTTACGTAGGCGTACAAAACTCATTTATCACTCCCAAAATTAATATGTATGATCCAATGGATGTTGATAAAAATTCCAAAGTTTCCTGCACTCATTAAAAAAAAATGTGTCAAACAATTTTGTATGCAGCAAAACGTTTTGTTGAGCAAAACAAAGTAGCCACTGTTTTCCATTTTGCTTCTGGCTCAGTTTCTTTCATCGAGGACACTTTTATACGCTTTTGATTCTCTTTGTAATTATTATTCTTTTTCTTTTGTGTTCAGAACAGGCTCAATCACTTTGACATTTTTATTCTCGTGGGTCATCTGAACAAGGATAATCTGTAAACTTTGAAAACAATTGCCACTTTTTATAAGCTAAACCAAAGTCACTAGGCCTCAACCTTTCTACCGGATATCTGTCAGAAAATAGAAGTATTTATGCCATCCTTTTTGATTCGATATCTTTTATATCGCGAAAGAGGTTCAGCTAAATTGTATTTAGCCTCAGAACTCAGTTGTCTTTCCCGCGGATAACAAGGATCAAGGTTTTCTTCATGTTTGTTATTGTTGCAACTTGAGATAAGTATATGCGAAAGTAAATATGAAACACTTGAAAAACTTTTACAACCGTGTTTTTCTTACTCTTTTTAAGGCTATCGGCACCGTTATAAGATTAAACCTTGCTGTAAACTTCTTTTAAGAGTTAAATTTCTAATTCGTTTCTCTCTTGAGTGGAAACCCTGTTTTCCCTAATTTTTAGAACAAATATTTCGCTACGGTTATGTTGAGGAACTCACCATTGCCAGTTTTACGATTAAAACTACTTTTTTCCCTACTCATTACGATTCCTCACGTAATAATTTGAGATTTTACTTTCACCAGTAGGCGTTATTTTCAGTCATCAGGCGATCAAACACCTGACTTGTAGATTTTGTAACTTTTAATTAGTTTACAGATCCATGAATCACGGTAGTTTGTTCTTTTCTTAAAATTTAAATTTTATCAAGTCATAGATGATTAGTTTTTAAAGATACAGTTTACGAATGTCTTCATTCCATTAGTAGTTTATTTTGAAAAATATACAGCCGCAGTACTCCGTTTCCGTTAACATTCGATAATGAAAGCTAATAACTAAAAGATCTTTGTTTTGTGAGAAAGAGGTTAATGTCACATTTTCCTTTCTGTATTACATTGATAATACATCAAATTCTTTCGCTCGATTTCTAAATCAGTTTTTTTTCTTCTTTTTTTTAACTGACTATATCTATAAGAGAATTTCTTCCACCAATATTGAGATTTGAAACCTCGAACAATAATAGTTGATTCATCAACGTGTTTATTTTCCTCCACTTCAGTGATCATGGGAAAAAACAAGAATATTTTATCATTTTTAGAAACTATACTTTTGCATAACTATGCATTCTTAAAATTCCCATAACATTATCGGGCAGTTGAAAGAATTGTGGAACGGGGCAGTGAATCTGCAGAAATTCTTTGAGGTATTAGACATAAGATGTGAATTTATATGAAAAACTATAAGCTCGCAAACATAAATGTCAAAACCGAGTCATAAGTCACGCCTCTTTAGCAGGGCTGTGGAGTCGGAGACGGAGTCGAAGAGTCGGAGTCGGACTGATTTTGGGGTAAAAGAGTCGGAGTCGGAGTCGTTATAAAACATGCCGACTCCGACTCCGGGCTTCTTTTTTTCTTTCATTTTCACTGACTCTCCTTGCATTTTTTAAAAACTGACTACTAATTGAAATGTTAGGCAATAAAATGTGTATAAAAAGCTACTAATGAGAAAATAACTGCCATTATGGCAATCATCTAGCTTGAACTTTCTGTAGACGTCCCTCAGTTTGCTTGCTTTAACTCTGAAATTAACTTTTGGTGTCACCTACCAGATGAGTATCACACGGACCAAACCACTCCCTCTCAAGAACTTGAACTTTGAAAAAAAGCTTTTTTTCTCTCAAGTTACAGCTTTCCAAAATTGAAAGCACACGATTTGATCAATATATTTTTGTTAAACATTAAAGGGGGGGGGGGCAAATTATAGCTAATCCTTTTCAATTTTTTTAAAGGGATTTTTAAGTCATCTCACATTTAAACTCGTAACTATTGGAAAATTTGATTTTTGAATTGAATTTATAACGTTGTATGCGTCTTGGGTTTACAATAAAAAACAAAATGCGAAATTTTCTTAAAAAAGAAATGATATTTCAATCTCTGTTTAAAGGTTTTCCCCCTTCCCCTGAAGGGAGAGAGGGAAATGAAAAATTACAATTAAAAAAATATTTTTTAATCCGGAGTCGGAGTCGGATTTGGAGTCGGAGTCGGGCGTTTCAAAAATCCAGGAGTCGGAGTCGGGGTCGGAGTCGGTCATTTTCCTTCCGACTCTGCAGCCCTGCTCTTTAGTTGATTGAAACGCACGAACTTTTTAAAAATAATATAGTTATTGTGAATGTAAGTTATTTTAGAAATACATAAGACCTGTAAATAACTACTTTTAATTGGGAACTGCAGGGTGGAACAAAAAAGTGGAACCACCTTCTTGCGGTGGGTTCTTGGTTGTTTGTGCTATAAAATGTAATTGCGTTGCCAGCAAAAAGCTATATAATGCACATTTCTTGTAAAACAAATTATAACTGAGATCTAAAAGAAGAAATACCGCCATGTGCGAAAAAGACTAAAAACGTCGATTTTTAATTAATTTCACGTAATTTTGTGGCTGAAGGAAAAACTAAAACTGTAAAGGAATGTAAATATTTTCGCAGATACATGACAAGCGTATTAAAAGGAAACAAGTAAATGGTGTTAGAACAAAAATTTTGGACATCGAGATTTTTATAAAAATATTTGAAAATTGACCATGTTTGACCTTTTTATCAAACTTTGCAGCCAATGCGCAATCTGAAGACATAAATGATATTTTTTATATTATTTTTTCCATGGTTAGGATGGCAATACACAACTTTTTTTTGCTATTAGAAAATGCATACCGAAAACTTTCTTTTTTCGGCCCACCCTACTGCTTTCCCGCCTCTTATGCCATCGTACCAAACATAATCGAAAATCATATTTCTTGGACTTTGATTGCAAACAGTTTTCCCTATGGAACCTCTTTTCCTTGTTAAATGATGCCAAAAAAGAACTTTGGAATGTGCTTTAAGATGGGAAAACTCTTAAATTTCATTCTCCTTCTCGTAATAAACTCACAGAAAGAAAATTTGTAATGGCGTTTTCTAAGTCTTGTTGTCAAGAATTTGAGAACTCCCGAACCGTCTCTCAATTTGAGAACCCTCAGCGTCATCAAGCGAAGGTCTTATAACTAAAAAAATAAAACCCGAGTTAGAGCAACCACCTCCTCCTCTAACATGTCTACATGTATCCCAAAATTGCGTTTTTACAACTTCAATAACAAATTTAACCAAATGCGTTTCTTAGTCTTCAAAAATTTCCAGGGAGTGTCCACAAAAAAAAATCCCTTGTATTACTGCCAAATGTAGCATGAATTGCGTTTAACAAAATGTCTTTTGAAATTGTGTCTAACTTGAGATATCGAACCCAGTGTCAGTTTGGCATGTATTTAAAAATATTAAAAATACTCCTAGGTCTGCTCCTCTCTTACAAACAATCATTTCGGCGCTCCTGACTCTCAGAGCTCACGAAAAGTGATTGGTGGTACATATTACTATTTCATGTCCAACTTGAGGGCCAATTAAAGGTCCTTATGTCATTAATATATTTCGCAATTGCGACATTTGCGACACCACACATCATTTTCTGAACAAATAAAACTTGTACATTATTAAATTTCGATTAAATAATATATTAATTAATTTAGATTATCTAAGAAAACAGCTGCTCACATTTTGATAAAGTAAGTTTAACTATCTGTAATTCAGTAAAATTACTGTTCAAAAGAAAAAACTCCAAAAATCAACTAATAATACCACCTATACCCTCTCCCACGTCTTCTTCCAAAAAATTTTTCATTTTGCCATGTTGCCTCCCCCTTCCCCCCGCCCCCACACTCTACTGCGATATGTCTCCCAGTACGCAATATGCTTCAAAAATCATAGCAAAATGTGACTTTTTGGTCTTTTTGTCGAAATTTTTTTAACTCCCCCCCCCCTCCGAAAAAAAATCCTGGTTACGGTCTTGCCATGAAAGTAAAATTACAGCATGCAATCATTTTTCTAAGGCGGCGAGCTATAAAGTTACAAATAAGGATTTCAGTGAAAAAACTAGTCCTTATAGGTCTTAAAAGAGAGAAAGAAAAATAATAACTTTTTAGGGATTTTAATCACCATACAGACCCTGAAATCGGCGTTTCCCGCCCTATTCTTATGATTGAGCTTTTGCTGCTGTTTAATGTTCAATCAAGGGCCAGATTATAGTATGTTAGAATGTTCGAGTATTTATTTGTTTGGTGGAATGTTAAAAGGGTAAGCTAAAATCTCAGGAAAACTTCAAGGTTTTTTGTTTCAGTTCTGGAAGAAGAAATTTAGGAAATTTTGTCCCACGACATTTTGGTTGATCCCCCTAATTTCAGCCTCGTTTTTTGCTCTAAATTTTGTTCGACTAGTATGCTAATACGTAATACACGGTTTGGGGTCAAAATGTCGCCACCGAAATGTCGCGGGACAAAATGTCGCGGCCAAAATGTCGACGGTCCAAAATGTCGCCGGGCCGAAATGTCGCTTGTCCAAAATGTCGCCAGGCCAAAATGTCGCCGGTCCAAAATGTCGCTTGTCCAAAATGTCGCCAGGCCAAAATGTCGCCGATCCAAAATGTCGCCGGGCCGAAATGTCGCCGGTCCAAAATGTCGCCGGGCCAAAATGTCGCCTGTCCAAAATGTCGCCGGGCCAAAATGTCGCCGATCCAAAATGTCGCCGGCCCAAAATGTCGCCGGGCCGAAATGTCGCCGGGCCGAAATGTCGCCGGGCCGAAATGTCGCCGGGCCGAAATGTCGCCGGGCCGAAATGTCGCCGGGCCAAAATGTCGCCGGGCCAAAATGTCGCTGGGCCAAAATGTCGCCTGTCCAAAATGTCGCCGAACCAAAATGTCGCCGGGCCAAAATGTCGTAGAACCAAAATTCGCTCATTCAGTTGGTAAGAAAAATGCAAATGTACAAAAATGCTGTTTAACACCAAATTTGCAGAATAAATGATTACTGCCTTTAATAATGTCTTCGTTAAAAATGGGACTGAACTAACTGAGTTTCTTGATGAATTCTAAAAAGATTATTCCGTTTTGATTCGCAACTCTCGGCTGTTTTTCAGCAAACAAATAGTATACAAGCGTTATGTTATCTTATTTCTTGTGACTCGTTATCTACCAACTGTAAAACGTTCTGACGGCGTTCAGTTCTGACGTTCGATAAATTTTTTAAAACTTTTCTTCAAGAATAGTGTGCGTTTGTATGTGACCGATTTTTTGGGGCCATTCTACGTCAAAACCTGTGGTAAGAATTCGAACGATACCCGCAAGTACCCATATATGATTTAGGGCTGCGTGGTTTTTTTGCGTCAATTCGTTCAAGATAGTGGAGTAACTGAACGTTTTCATCGATATGCGTGACTGTCATTGCTCAAAAAATGATGAACGGAATCAAATAAAATGTTAGGAAGCAGCAGGGAGACAGATTTTGGGGTCAATAACACCAGAAGGTGGAGCAATCGAATGTTTTTTTTTCCTTTCTTTTTTTTTTATCTGTGACTGATATATCTCAAAAAGTAATACAGTAGACCCTCGTTTTCAGCAGGTTTATTTTACGCGGTTTCGATTATACGCGGTTGAAGATTTGACACCTTTATTTTATTTACGCAGATGAGTTTCGGTTTTACGCTGATGCGGCAATGCAAACAGGTAACATTTTCCTCTCTTTCAAAACCCAAGCTCCTATAGATTGCAGATTACTTGTAACTAACTGCATTTTGGCGTGCTAATAATCGAACTTGGGTCCTTGGAGACATTTTATGCGATTGGTTCCAGAGCTTTTTCCATTATAGAAGTAAAGTGATTAAACTCACACAGTTCAGATCTCACTGGAAGAAGAGCTTTTAGGAGTGACAAAGGAGGTCAAAACCAACGAGGATACCGACTCCGGTGACACACAACCAAAAGCGCTCACATTGAAAATTTTGAACCATTCGTAGACAATAGAAATAATCTTTTTTCTGATTTGTTAGTAAAGGAAGATTTTATCAAGGAAATGACGCAAGTGGTCATGGATGCGTTAATGCTCAGCAAAGAATTAGAGGAAAAATTCTTAATGACTACCAAAAGACTATCATAGCCAGCTCTTCTTCATAAACAGAACGCGAAATTAGTTTGTTTTCTTTATGCATATTATGCATAAAAATCGATATAAGTACACATTAAACTTTTCATACAATTAGTCATCACTAGAACGAAGTATTTTTTTATCTACGGAACCAAATCCCTATTTTGAACCCATTCCCTATTTTTGATATTGGGTCTCAATTTACGCGGTTTCGATTTACGCAGCATTTCCGTGGAACATAACACCCGCGTAAAACGAGGGTCTACTGTACAAGGGTTAAGACAAAATTTGGTCTACAGGACTACAGGTATATCTTAAAGGGCGAGTTGCTCATTTATTTTTGGCTTCAGTCATCCCAAAAGGATGGATCACCGAATATTTTTAATCGTTTTATGTGACTACTATATCTCAAGAAGTAATGCGAGGATTCATACAAAAATGTAGTATGCAAGTGAAATTAAACGAAAACAAGCCTTATTTTCGTTCTAAGTTGAGTTTCGTAATCGTTTACGTGAGTCAGTGTAATTAAATAAACAATGAAAAATATACTGGTTGAGCAAGATATCAATAAAATCTAAATTAGCCGTGTATTCCTCTCATTTTTGTAGCACTTTAACTAGCGTGGGTGTTAAATAAAAACTGAGTTTGCATTCTTATACAATTTGCGTAGTAAAAATTCAATAATTAAAACAGCATTTTTTTCTGAGAGGGGAAAACTTATTTGTTTATTATTATTATTATCAGTATTCTTTTCTTTCTGAATTACCAAGCTATATTGAGCTAGAACTATTACTTTTTGAAACTAATTTTAAAAATAAGTCTAGGTCAAAATTGATCTGAATAATCTCATTGATATCAGTTATTTCACCCTACATTGTGAAATTTTTTCTTTTCTATTTAAAATTGGAAAATGTGATTCAGCTGACAAGCGCTACTTCGCAAGCATGAAAGTATCCACCTCTAATAAAATAGCTGTTCTGAAATTGTCCCCCTTGATGTTCTATCGAATATATAAATTCCATGAATGTTGAGAATTGAAAATATTTGTCATCGCGTAGAGTCGTTTTTCAAAAATCTGAGTGAAAGACACCTGTTTTAGCAATTACGGGTTTCATTGATTTCAAAAGATTTGACGGTAAAGATTTCGACGTAGTTTCAGAATTTTACTCATAAGACAGAGTTTCCACGGCAATAATCTGTCATCTCTGTTAAACATTTGTTTTACTGTCCCAAAATCCCGGTCGCAAAGGACATACAAATGTCCTCTCAGAGGAAGGTCTCGAGCAGTCTTGTTAAACTTCTTCAGTTTCATTTCCAGAAAAAGTCTCAGAACAGTTTTGATCTTACTTTAACCAACGTATATCTCACTGAAAACGTATAGTTTTTTTTTTTTTCCAGTTCTTAGGGTGATGTTAAAAAATCTATGAGAAAATTAAATTTCATTAAGATACCTTTCTACTTGATTTCCACCCTGGCCCGTGATTTCGAATTTTTCTAGTGAAAGGGGAGAGGGAGGATAACGGGCATATAACCAATGCAAATTTCATAGGATTGCTATAAAAAGCACTTCCACTTGTATATATAAAAAAAAAATTCAAAGTCGGGGGCCATTCCGCCTAATCCCCTAAATTACTGACTTGTCGCTAAGGTAATAATATGCTAGAGTGAAGGAGTTATTTGTTTTTACTTCATTACGCCAAAAAATACAAACCGCCTATTCTCTTGCCATATTCACATAGCGCCTCACTATTCTTTCATTCGCCTTTAGAACAGTTTAGTTTACTTCCATACCAATTTTTTGTCTGAATCCTTGCGTTACATCTTGATCCTTTGCTTTACATCTTGAGTATTATTATTAATCAGATTAAACGAGAAAGAGAAATCCGTTGCAGCAGCCTTTCGCATGTTTACGTTCTTAATAGTATACAGAAAAACGTATGTTTTTCTGAAAACTCGTAATTTTCTGGAATTAATCTGATGCTTACGAATTAAGACAGGAGAAAACGTTTGGAATTTTTGAAGGAACTTACTTTGAAAGGCAATTAATATTCTTTCGCAACTTTTATGCTGAAAAGCATCGACGTACATTTAAATTTTGCGTACCAATTGAACTAGCGAATTTTGGGCCGGCGACATTTTGGACCGGCGACATTTTGGACTGGCGACATTTTGAACCGGCGATATTTTGGACTGGCGACATTTTGGGCCGGCGACATTTTGGACTGGCGACATTTTGGACTGGCGACATTTTGGACTGGCGACATTTTGGGACGGCGACATTTTGGGACGGCGACATTTTGGACCGGCGACATTTTGGGACGGCGACATTTTGGACTGGCGACATTTTGGACCGGCGACATTTTGGGACGGCGACATTTTGGGACGGCGACATTTTGGGACGGCGACATTTTGGCCGCGACATTTTGGCCCGCGACATTTTGGCCGCGACATTTTGGGCGTATACCGTAATACACACTGTAATTATTTCAATTTAAGAGCAGAAAATTCTTAAAACTATCATCAAAGTGAGTGTTTGATAAGTGTCTGCAATGTTGAGAAAATTTCGGTAGTGAGTCCGAAACTCGGCATATTTCCGAAGCCCAAAACTGGTGTTGGTTCCGTCGGTGTCCGATTTCGGCCCCTGTGCTGTACTTACTTTCAATTATGCAGTGAAAAAAAAAAAAAAAAAGATAAATAAAAGTTAGATTCCCTCCCCCCTCCCCGAAAAACATCGGCGATACATCGGCATTTAGATGATTTTCAAGGCAGATAGGCTGATGTTTTATCCAAGTTAGCATCGACCGCAGATGCCGATGGCTAAATTTTTTAACCATGGGCGCCGATGCATCGGTTGACTCCTAAAAAGTGGTATCTGCAGCTGATTTCAAAAGGAGATATTGCCGTTTAAAGTTTTGTGCCTCCACGTATATGATGCAGATGCAACTTTTTCAGATTTAAAAAAAAAAAAAAACATTTCCCATTGACAAATGATCACAAAGTGACAAAGAATCACCTGGTGACCGTAACTCAATTTTGACAAAATGTGCAGATACGACTTTTGTGCATAGCACGGAAGCGGGGTAAGTCTTCAAACTACCGGTCTCCCGTCCTAAACCCATCTTCAAGTTTTTATACCTAATTTCAAGAATAAAAACGCAGAAATTGGGCTAATTTGCCGTACCCAGAAGTTGCCACCGGGGCTAAGGGTCCTGGCTTGCTCGCCCTAGATCTGCCACTGTTATAAAGGGCTCCCCAAACAGGCCACCAAAACCCATAAATTCGCCACTGTTTAGTATTAGATGCTACAAGTTATCCCCTCGGCCCCACTTTTTTCCAGGACTTTATTGCTGCTCAAGAATACATTTTCGAAATGTCAATGACTGAAATTCATGGCTAATCATACTGAAACTAAGTTTTTTTTCTTTTTTTTTACAGGAGAATCAGATGATATTCCGCCACACGAATCGTGTCCCAGCGTTTCATGCCATATTGAGATTATTGCCGTGGTGCATCAGAAATCACGAGTCGACACGGCCGTTGAACTCGACAAAATTCAACCTTCTTCCATTGTGTTGCTAGGATAAAGCGCGTAACCCACGTGTCGACAGACGAGAAACGCGGGAAAAACGTGGTGCGAATTGGGCACAAGGTCTCCCATTCGAGCATTTCGAGGAAAATTTACGAGAAGATTTCGTGAAAGATTTCGAAGGAATGGTACATACACAAACGTCCGGAGTTTCGGATGTTTGTAATGCACTCTGAGCGCTATTTTTTCTCAGAGGAAGCCGAAGATCCACGATTTGTGTGATCGTGTGCGAGTTGTTTTTGGAACGTTACTGTGCTAACCAGTTACAGTTAGCTGAGTGGCCATACCGTATACGTTAGTCTCGGAATGCTGTCCCGGGAGCGCATACGCAAAATTTTAAGGGAGGGGGCTCAGATATTTTCCCCATGGTTTAGCAGGATATTTTCCCCATAGAGACCGATTTCAGTACAGATTAGAGTTATTAAAGTTCGGCATTTTTAATAAATTATTCATTGATTGCTGGAGAAGAAATGTTTTTACATTTTTGCAAAGAAAAAAGTACTGAAAGCAAGGAAGTTCTAATTTCTAAGGGGGGGGGGGGCTTGAGCCCCACTGCCCCCCTTATGAGCGCTCTTGCGTCCCGAAGGTTGCTTTGCTTTTGAAAGAAATTTAGTGTAATAGCTCACCATAGTGGTGGTTCTTTAAGCATAGATTACGTTGGAGATTGAAAAAAAAAAGAACAAATACAGTGCAGAACCTTTTATCCGGGAACCAAAAAACCGGGAAACCAGAAAACCGGCAAATGTTTGCAGATTTTCCCGCCATTATTTAAAAATACGCATTTTCGGCAATTTTTGAAAAATAAGTTTTTTTTTTTTAAATACCTAAAAGAATATGAACTGTTTCTTAATAAATACCATATTACTTACGTAAAACTGGGGAAAATGTTTACAAAAACGAACTTTAAGTTGACCTTTACGCGGGGCAAAATTTCCGAAATATTTTCTTGAATTAAGAAGTACATTCTTAAGTCGGAAATTTTCGTGTTTTATTCTAACAGAAAAGTAAAGAAATGGAGAAATGAATATTGTCGAATTCTAATGCAATATTTTATTGTATGGCCTTTAAAATTAAAGTCGTTTAGAGCGTCAGTGTTGTTAGCGAAATTGCGGGAAACGCCGAAAACCAGATTCGCGAATTTTCTGGATAGTTAATTGTGGAATCTAGAAATTGTTAAACGCATGACTGTAATAATACTGCAAGAACTGATAAATCAAACTGCTATTGATATTGCAAAAAGCAATAGTTATCAATAACCACCGTAATCACAAACACAAAATCTTTATAAAAAATTTAAAAACAAAACGCGTTAATGAAAACAAATTTTTTCATACAGAATATCAAGAAAATCGCACATTTCCGTTCAAAAACTTGTTTCTAGCCCTTCCTTTCTTTTTTTTTTTCGTTTTAAATATCGAAAAGTGGTGGTTTTTTTCTTTTTCAGATTGAATGTGAGGGTCTCAGGTCTTATGAACAACTTGAAGTTTTTTGGTGTTTAAATTATTCTTTCACTAGTAGTTTTTAATATTTCGACACTATTTATAAGCAATTCTGAACTGTTTTCTTCTTCTTTTAATATGTATTAATATTTATTATAGTAATTTAAGTTTTATAAACAATCGGCCAACAGAGGTTTTTAGCGATTCAGAAAACCGGGAAATTCAGATATCCGGGATAGCGATGGTCCCGAACTTCCCGGATAATTGGTTCTCTACTGTAACTGCAGGCAAAACATATATCCAACAGACGTGGTTTTTGTCCGAAATAAAACTAATTGCAGTGGAGCCACAGCACGTGTTTTCATCAATTGCATTATATTTTAGAGTAAAAATCCCTTACCATCCCATATGAGCGGCACACTTTTGCTTACCAAATGATAGCTGCTAATTAGGATCTTACTTTGTAGTGCTTTACAATTGTTATAAGAAATTCAAGAAGACTACTAATTCAAGCAATAAAAGTAGACGATCCTAAAAAGCACAACTTTTTCTCTGTTATAAAAATTTAATTTTTTGAAGAATAAAGTCAATCTCGCGGAATCCCGGGATCCTGCGGGATTGGCACTTTACAATCCCGAAATTTCGCGGGACTGAATTCGGCGCGGGATTGGAAACCCTAGTACCCATCAACCCATCCCCTCATGAGCATAGGTGTTCCCCTTCCCCTTCAAATACTACTGAACACCCCTGTCACAGAATAAGCATCCCCCTAAGAATCTCAAAAAAACTGCTCTAAAAGTTGACCCCCCCCCCCTTCCGGTAGTCCCTCCTATATATGTTCACAGTCGTCGATATTAACTTAAACATTCTATACAAAATAGATGTCACCCAAAAAATCGTGACATAATTCGTGGGGATTTTACAATGCTCACTTACAGGACATCTTTAGAAAAACCCAGATGGCAAACCTCTCATGTACTTTTGAAGTTCGTACGCCGAGCAATCGCTAGGAGATCTACAATTACCAACCCACCGGACTGGAGGTGTATTTACGGATAGTCTTATAAGTACTAAATTCTGTGGGGCTCTGTCTAACCGGGACTGTTGTCCCTCTTTTTCCCCATCGATCGCAAATAAGAATAAATTTTTGAAATATTATTGGAAGAACTCAGCAACGAGTTACTGCTGATTTTGTTAGCCTAAAAGGACCACTATTTCAATCTACCCCAAGCTGTTTTTCTATTTTTCGGCTGTTTACTCTTGCGCACCGGCATTACATGAATTCTGAAGTGGAGGTTGGAAGTGATGATAAGATAATGTAGATAATCCGAACTGAGTGCAAACTGTCGTGTGCAAAAATGACG